>NC_088714.1:600000-834632 GCF_963576615.1 Watersipora subatra
ACACTATCAGATAGTTTGCTTGCTGTGGGCTACTGAAAAGTTTGCTTAGCCTAACATCACGCATAGCTCGTGGACCATGCTCGAAGCAATTGATAGGAATGCAAGCGGATCTTCCCTCACCTTAGTACTACATGGCACTCACAGGATGGAGTTACCACCCATCACATTTGTCTTAAGCCACCAGTTTGTTTACTTTAATTATTGTCTCTCTAAATTGTTACTGACCTAACGCATTATGTATTCATGAATGTTTATCCTTGTCTCCTACAATAAGCTTAGCCTTAGAACTACACGTAGTTTCAGTCGTAGTTTCTGTCGATCAACACTAGCTATCATATTACCTTGTTTTTATGAACTTTTTCCTCTTCTGCACACATTTAGATTTCACCTGCCCATTCTCAATTCAGATCCTAAGGCTCATGCATCAAACCACTACACAATTCGGTCTGATTGGTTAATTCTCGGGAAACTCATGTCTTATTGGCTTACAACCAACACTATAGTATATAGATTTAAACATGCAGCTTTTGCAGACTTGGGCAAAGAGCATGCTTGCCAATTCTGCCCACAAAAATAAAGCCAACTTTTTTGACATCCACCAGTTATAACCGCTTGCAGTACTCGATGGTAAGAAGGAGAAGATAGCATATGTCTTTGAAGAATTTATGACGCATAATTTTAGACTTTTACCTTCACTTGAATTGCCAACCAGAATGTGTCAGTGTGCAAAAATATCAATTAGCAGTTGAAAAAATATACAACCAAGTTGAGTGTAAGGCGTCTTGTTTACAAATCCTATGACAGCATAGCCTGAGCTCCAACAACATTATTCACTGAGCGTATCTGATTAAAGAGCAGCAAGCTTTTTGCAAAAAAGTTATTAACAAGCAGAAGCTAATCAACTAAATCGAGAAGCACTTCCTAATCAGATTAGTATAAAACAAGGACTGGTCTACACAGGGAACAAAGGCTATCATAGGAAACACGGGCTAGCTATCATAGAAACCGAGGGCTTGCTACCATACCTGAGGAATAAGGGGTAATCTACCTCTGCATCCGCCAAGTCTTGTGCGAATTCCCAACATCTTTGAGAGGTAGAGATCATTCACCAAAAAGTAACTTGCAAAAGTGCAACTGCGTTGAGGAAGCCAGTGATGCAGCTAACTGTCTAGCAGCCCAACAAGAAATGAGCGCAGTAAGCTCATGCGTGATCTTATGTCACCTAGATAAAGGTCACGTCCGCTGGCCAATGGTAAGTAGCCCTTCACAAGTTCAACTGTGCTCCGTTGCGGAGGATTATTAGATGGCCCACAGCCAGCATAATACACATACTAGTTGAATAATAATTATATTACATAACTGATAGAGAGAGGAAGGCTTTTGTCTTCCACGTTTACGTAGCTGGGTGCCAGTGTATTCTTGTAACTTAATAAAAGGTACCGCGGGGCAGGAGGGTGTTTAAAACAATCTAACAAAAAAGCGAGTGGCAGGCTGCTTCGGCAAGAAGTGAACCCTCAGTAAGTTTGGTTTATTCTTAAAAATACTGGACATTCCTTTTATTTTGTCGAGGAAGTTATATGGGCCAGTCAATTTCTAGCCGAAAGCTCAACAAGCCGGCAACAAAACTGGATTGTTGCCAATGTTTGTCAACTCTGGCTAAGCATGCAGTCTCACGCTCCCTAAATCAAAGGTATTTCAAGCTGGTGAGAGAACACAACTTTTTATCATTCAGTAGAATAAATAAAAGTGCAAGGGCAAGTCCTGACAGCAAACTTTATATTTTATTGTTGAAAAGAAAAATCTGCTTCACTTTTTCCAAAAACATCAGTATCAGCGCTGTGAAAATAATGCTGACAGACGTTAGCTATTGACACCAATCACTAGCCAGGGATATACAGTAGGTAGCCATGCTAAGGTCACTAGCCAGGGATATACAGTAGGTAGCCATGCTAAGGTCACTAGCCAGGGATATACAGTAGGTAGCCATGCTAAGGTCACTAGCCAGGGATATACAGTAGGTAGCCATGCTAAGGTCACTAGCCAGGGATATACAGTAGGTAGCCATGCTAAGGTCACTAGCCAGGGATATACAGTAGGTAGCCATGCTAAGGTCACTAGCCAGGGATATACAGTAGGTAGCCATGCTAAGACAACATCAGTGAGCAGGCATTGCGTTTTCACGCAATGTTATGACACAGCGTATAAACAAAGATATATTTCAATGATGGCGAAATATATCACTCTAGGAATAATTTGTGTCACGCTTTTTGCCATGGAGAAGGCTGAAGACACGTGCAAGGGGGCATCTCGTGAGTTTTTAGCAAGCTTTATTAATCTTCAATCAAGCACTCGAAACTGAATTGCAGGAAAGAAAACGGCATCGGTGAAAAGCTTCCGAGCCAAATTTCAACTTCTGCTACTTTCTGTTTAGACTGGCGGTTCGACTTGCCGCAAAAAGGTTGGAAGACTGGTGCAGCTGCTGCTTGCAAGATTGTAATTGATCTTTTTGAAACCATTTTAAGAAAGTGTTTTAATCTACGCAGACTGCAACAATCTAAGTATTGCTGCGGTACAGTAAAGTTTAATTAGCCTGTTTTCATAATGAGTTTTCAAGGGATTGCTGGTTGTAGCCTGCTTTTGCCTCTCCTAATTTACAAATACAAATCTCAATGTTTGTCTTTTTGTTAAACTCTGTGTCCAGTTATAATGATACAAAACCTAGCAATGAAAAATCTGCACCGGCACTAAATTTGATCTCAGGACCTCCGGTTCTGAAGGCGGTGAACTTAACCATTAAGCTACACGTACCACAATAAAGGCTTTGGGCAAATGGTCGTTACCGTGGTAAGATACTCACGCTTGAAGCACTTGCTGGGGTTAATATCTAGCACAGTTGACTGTTACATGTAATGATTGTTAATCTTGCCCAAAACACAGGTATTGTTTTAGTACAGCTTTTAGTAAAGATCTAACTTTGCAGGCGAGTTACTCAAATTCATGAGGTAATTATTCTATGAGCCGTGCAACACCAGACATTTAGCAAGTTCTACCTAAAGTTCAAAATAATATATCAAGGCCAACTTAAGCTAGAGCTTACGTAAAATACTATACATCTTATGTCAGCTGTTTAAATGAGACACATGCTCGAAATTTTCAATTACGTAAGCGAGGAGATTTGAGGTCAAACTTTAATAAATTTTCTGTTAAAGTAAACTACATGAGAATTTTCATTGCAGTCGGTAAACAATACAAAGTAGTAGCCCTTCTGATAATAAGGCTGAGATACATGTATCTACTGTTTTATACTATACTTATTTCTCAAAGCACATACATGTACTACTATAGCCTATATAGTAATTTGTTTAGCTGTCAAGGTGCTCATTGTCTGCGATCACTGTGATCTGTCAAGCCCAGGCCTTCTTGTAACCCAGTCTATTGGCTAGGAGCATTGGAGCACCAGCCGCACAGGCTACAGCAGCCTATGCAAACATGACGAGTTTTAGTAATGTCATCTGATCACTTAGACTAGCGGGAGAGTTGGATCAAGTCTAGAGCTGATACTGCTGGTCGTAGAGCTGAGTGTTCCTTTCTAAGAATGGTTCAATTATTAGATTTTGCATTAGTTTGGTTTTTTTTCCTTGGTTTCTCTGACAACACCCTTCCTCGGTCTCCTTGATAACACCCTTCCTTGGTCTCCTTGATAACGCCCTTCATTGGTCTCCTTGACAACACCTTTCCTTGGTCTCCTTGACAAAACCCTTCAATGGTCTCCTTGACAGCACCTTACCTTGGTTTCCTTGATAACACCCTTCATTGGTCTCCTTGATAACACCCTTCATTGGTCTCCTTGATAACACCCTTCCTCGGTCTCCTTGATAACACCCTTCCTTGGTCTCCTTGATAACACCTTTCCTTGGTCTCCTTGATAACACCCTTCATTGGTCTCCTTGATAACACCCTTCATTGGTTTCGTAGACAATATCTTTTTTTGGTTTCCTTGACAATATCCTTCCTTGGTCTCCTTGACAGCACCTTTCCTAGTTCTCCTTGACTATACCACTCCTTAATTACCTTGACAACACTGGTTGCTGATTTCCTTGGAAACAGTATCCAAGTATTGCACTAGCCTTTGATGTCTTCTGTAACCTTACCTAACATTTAGCCTTTGTATTTTTACTTTGTGTTTTTGATTCTAGTCAAAATCTGATGAGATCAGCCAGTCAAATATTTATTAGAATTTTGTAAGTGTTTATATCGAATGGATTTGAAAATCTGGGCACGCATTCGATGAACATCGTTTCCATGAAATGAAGGAATCAAATAATTATCTTTTTTGCCTTCTTTTAAACCTAGCAAAGAAAAAGAGTATTGCTTACAAATGTAGAAACATATGCCGTGAGTGTCACTGGAGTGAACAAATCTGAGTGACCTGTCTGATCAAACACTTCTTGGTGTGTCAAAGAAGCACTTTAGTCATGCCATAACTTTTCACAACTATGAGTAATTTAGTCATGCCATAACTTATTACCATAATGCACAGACAGTATTTCTTGCTTTAATTCACATCCAGGTTGATAAGAGACATGACTATTTGTGATTGTTGTAGTTTGCCAGTCCGGAGTTGTCTTGCCTGGCTGCATGCAAGGGTGTGACTGCACGTCGACGGTAGTCTTATGTTCTAAAGGCTATCCAGTATGCTTGGGGACGCTTACCTTAACATCCTACATAGGTCCACAAGCCACGACTCTGTCTTCACAGGTATGATATTTAGTTTGATCACCTTTCCCACAACTCTAACTGATAAGTATTATATGTGCTCAGTGATTAGAGAGCAGACAACTCTAACTGATAGGTATTAAACAGGCTCAGTGATTAGATAGCAGACGATTCTAGGAAATCTAATGCCATCTCGTCGAAGGTTTGCTTACCTATATTTATAAACGATTTAGTGAGGGTTGCTATGGTAATAGAGCTATGAGTGAATATTATTAAATGAATTAAAAAGGGCATTGGCCTTAGTAGCCAGCCACAAGTCAGAATACCGATTATCAAGAGTAAGTTTAATTAGCTATAATTATTCTTGTTGACGTGACAGAGTTTACTACTAGATGTTTGTCCAAGAGACAAGGTCTAATCTTTCAGCAACTGTTACCCCTCAGTAGAATGTATCATAGTGTCAATATGTCTAATTACTAGAGCCTGATAGGAGTATGCAAACAGAGTATTTACCACATCTTAATAAGAGATATGGGCAACCTGCAAAACATTGAGCCTCGTTTCTTCACGCCAATCGCTCCCTCATTAGAGGAAGTTTACATTCGTGACAACAGTAAACTGCAAACACTGGACATCAGTCTATTTAAAGGTTAGTTATATTAACCTATCATTGGACAACAATGAAAAACAGGCTAATCGTGGAAATGTGCGTAGTGGAGCCCTACATCCACCATAAACTGGAGCTTTTAACGGGTTATACAGACAGTGCAATTTATATTTGCACAAACAGCGTAATTCAGTACATAGTCAAGAGCTAGACAGCAATTATATCAAAAAATCAAGAGAACTTGTTATTCAAATTAACTATGTTATTGATTTTGTTAAACCTATGCTGTATTTGTAGCGCGTGAAACAATCACTATGTTTCCATGATGCGCAGTGCTTCGGAGTTGCGCTATCTCCGAATCATGGAAACGGCGTCTTCGCACTGAAATCACTGCGCACTGATCAGTGCGAAGCCAGTGCAAATTCGCAGCAAAGAAACAGCGACTGCGCAGTGGCTGCGCATAGCTCTCATGCCGTGGATACAGATTCTTCGAAGGCCATACACTAGTACAAAGGTTGTCCTGCTAATCTTGTTTTTTTATTCTTCCGATCTTCTTTCACCTAAATTTAATTATGATCTGCATTCACGAGGATGATGAGGTGATTACTTTCCTGGACTTTGTTATCGATGCCAACACATTTCGAAAAATAGGTGGCAAGTCCTAAATTAACGTATAAATATTACTTAAAAATACTTATTAAAAATATATTATTTTGTAAAAAGTGTGTTAAGGTTTGTAAAACCTTGTGAATGTGTATTGTAAATAAAAGTATAATGACGACAGAATCATAAAAAGACCGTTTATGACGTTCGGTATCCGTGATCGATTCTATTTCTCCATCAGGCGATTCGATTTATACAATTTCTCTTCTCTGGCTAATTTGCTGAAATTCTGAAAACCACTGCGCAGCATGGAAACGTACAATCCCCTCGACTTCGGAGGGGGGCTGCTTCGCAGTACTGCGCACCATGGAAACATAGTGAATGGAATGTACAGGAGTTCCAAGGTATGATAACTCCAAAAATAATATTTTTGTTTTTGTAGAAAACTTCACCTCATTAAGGATTTTAGCGGTGGAAAATCATAGTAAGTTGGCAAATATTTCTTTTGTAAGAAATGCCAACCTAAGTGAGTTGACACACCTCTACCTCGCGTTCAACAACATCTCGTAAGTCACAGGCCTCTCTGTTATAAACTCTCGCTTTTGTCTTGCACAAGCAGCAAAATAACCTTTCTGTATCAAATACTAAATAAAACTGCTTAGCTTAATCCGCTTACCTACACATATGGCAAACGTGTTCTATGTCTATTGTTACATAGAGTGATACCTTGTGGTGGATTCGAGTATCTTACCATGCTGCAAACACTTGACCTGCAAGGAAACAGTATAGTCCACATAGACAGGTGCAAGCTCGGTCCCCTACAGGACACCGATGTCTATTTTTACATCAATCTAAAGAACAATCCTCTGCATTGTGACTGCTCAGTCTATCGTAAGTAAGATATGTAACCTTGTAAGGCTTACACCAGTAGCCGGCGGGGTCATAATCACGAGGCTTCGTGTTTACATGGTATTTCCAAGATGTCGCAGGTGGAGGGGACAACCTATAACTTCTTGTTTAAAGCAACAATAAAAACTGCTGATATAAAATGTTTATTTCGCATTGTGAAAATGAATCTCTATAGATATCAAGCTAAGTATTAAAGTTGCCTCAACAGAGAGTCACAATATCTCTAATAGTTAACAGGATGTTTGGAGTCATCTTACTACTGTTCGCAAAATCTCAATTTAATTGTAATAAGTTGACGTTTTCCAGTTGTATAATGGTATTAAATGATGCTAGATACATATGTACAAGCAACTTCACATAACTCATGCTAACAGTGGATATGTACAGCTTACTTTTAAAAATATGACAGAAATGTATTTAGGAAGAACAGAGGAACCAGTCATAGCGTAAACTGCAGGTTGCTCTTTTTAACCTTTTACATGATTACCGTAAAACCTCTGATTGAACGCCACCTTCATTTGAATGCGACTATAAAGGAAGGGTTGAAAAATAGAGCACCATGGCGTTCAGTTAAAGGTTTTATGGTACGTACTTTGATATTTTAAGTAAATCTACAGAGAGAAAGATGAACAAGTGTAGGTATCTTAAGGGTAAGGAAAGACTACCTATTCCCTAGAAAATGTGCACATAACTCTTGTACAACATACTTTGATTGTAGGAGAATACATGAATTCTGTTTTTGTTTCTAAGAGAGTACATGAATTATGTTTTTGTTTCTAGGAGAGTACATGAATTCTGTTTTTGTTTCTAGGAGAATACATGAATTCTGTTTTTGTATCTAAGAGAGTACATGAATTCTGTTTTTGTTTCTAGGAGAGTGCATGAATTCTGTTTTTGTTTCTAGGAGAGTACATGAATTCTGCTTTTGTTTTTAGAAGAATACATGAATTCTGTTTTTGTTTCTAGGAGAGTACATAAATTCTGCTTTTGTTTCTAGGAGAGTACATGAATTCTGTTTTGGTTTCTAGGAGAGTACATGAATTCTGCTTTTGTTTCTAGGAGAGTACATGAATTCTGTTTTAGCCATGATCTTAGGGAATATATCAGTTGAGTGCAGCATAAAGAAAAATGTAACATCTCCGAACAGCACAGAGACCAATGAGTATTGTAGCATAGGTGAAATTACCAAAAACTGCGAGTGCTATGACAACTCCAAACAAGGTGGGTCATTCTATTCTATAAGCTTTATATCAAGACCAACTTGAGTATTGAAAGGGAGCGGCCCTATTAAAGAATAATAGAAAGGTTTCCCTATTTTCATGAAATGATTAATAAATTACTTTTGGCTGATCTTTATAGATGTTGTTCATTGAAACAAAACATGGTTTGAGCATCTTCATAGCTAGAAAATGTGTAAGAAATCCGAAAATAGCTAAACTTGTTGTTACCGAGTAAGGATGCTGCTGTCAGTCTTGTAATATGTTGCTTATCGAATTACTGCTAAGTACTTCTCCTGAATGCTGGGATACTAGGAGATACTGTATTAGATGACACATTCATACACCAGGGTAAACATGGCTATAAATATAATGTCTCTAAAGTCTCTACGACTCTAAAGTCCTGATGACTCTAAAGTTTCTATGACTCTAAAGTCTCTACAACTCTAAAATCTCTACAACTCTAAAGCCTCTACGACTATAAAGTAGTGCTGGGCACAATTAATTTTTGGCCAACGAGTTTAGACTCACGCCTTTCCGTTTGAGTTTTTAGAGTATTGGGTAGCTAGTAGTGATTGGCACGAGTACTTGACCAACGGGTTTTTCGGGTGCTGGGTTTGTTGATACAGATTTCTTGTCGAAAATTTCCAAACATTGAACACATCTTAAAATTTACCATGCAATTATAAATCTGTTCAATTTATTTATAATTTTTACTACTTTCCATTGACCGATATTCGTGCTAGCAACGTTAACAGGCGGAATGTTAAAAAGTGCTTCGTGTATTCGTGTATTCGTGTACGGATTCGTGTACCAAAACTCGGACTCGCAAGTCAAAACTCGAATCCGCTAGATCGAAATACTCAAATATTTCTATTACCCGAGGGAAGATAAACCCACGAGTTCAACGGGTTTTATTACCCGCGCCCAACACTAGTCTAAAGTTTTATGACTCTAAAGCCTCTACAACTCTAAAATCTCTGACTAATGTTTCTATGACTTGACTCTGCTTGTCTAAACAATATACAAAAGTGATCGAGTTACGGTTCTACAGTAATGGTAAATAGACATTTCTGATTTGTAGGTCAATGTATGCAAGTATTGCGAAATTTTACTTGGTTCTATTACATTCTCGGATGAAGAGTGTCTTAAGTTAAGGTTACCAAACAGTTAGTTTGAATCAGTATCCGCATTCCCTCCATTCTCATCTCACGTTACTCAATAAATATATATATATATATATATATATGCAAGCTAAAGGTGGCTTAGCCAATGTATTCACAACTTTCAGGGTCTTCGAAAGCAGTAAATATAAAACTGTTTTGTTGAGTTTCTGGCCCCGTAATTGTAAACAATTAACTAAAGTTAAAAATATGTAACCTGTAGATTGACTCAATGCTATGACACCCGGTGAACAACTGTTAGTGTTATGTTCCTCTGCTGTAGATTGACTCAGTGCTATGTCACCCGGTAAACTACTGTTAGTATTATGTTCCTCTGGAATAAGATCAGTAGGAACTCATTATAATCACAGCGAGTGTCATCAGCTTAGATAGCAAACAGGGGGAGAAGTTTGTGTTTAATTGGCGATTGAATCGTCTGTTGGTAAAACTAGCAACGAAGTATTTCCTCTTTTTATAGTGGACAGCCAGCTCAACAAACAGAGCAACTTTTTTTTCAAAGTTGAGAGATTGCTGTGTGACAGTAAGGTCCTGGTTGGGTACTTGAAGAGCATGTTTAAGGGGCTGAAAGAGATGGACTGCAATCAACCAGGTGAGAAAAGAGATAAATGGAGTAGCTACTATAAATCAGCGAGTCAATATTCCTATTGGTAGACTTGGTACCAGATAAACAGGAAAGAAATTGCTGATGCATGCAATGCTGTATTAAAGATTATTATCGACATAGCTAATGTTTTTACAATATGAAGTAGCTGGGGCAAAAATGTTCACTATCATCAATTGATTTCTTGTAATAGTTTGCTAGGTGAATTAACAGGGCATTGCTCCGGTAATAAAACAATTTTTGTACAAAAATTTCATTTTTATTAAACATATGCAACATTTACTATTTTAACTTTTAAATATAGGTGTTTATTTATTTATATATTTGATTATTTTTACATTCGGCCAATGTGTTTGAGCTGACTGACACCTACTTGAGCCAATTCAATCCCGAATTACGAATTCGTTGAAGTCGAAGAAAAAAATGTGTAAGCTACAGTAATACACAAAGCAAATACTGTAATGAACTTTCGTAATGAAAGTGTGTAATAAACTCAACGTTCGATGAAACGAACGTTGAGTTTATTACACAAATGGCAAATGAAATAATAATACAACGAACTTTACAAACTTATATTGTAAACTTATTATTTTATATAAATTTTAAAATTGTAATAGTTATTTAACAAATATAAGAGTGAGGAATAACTGAAAACTATAACCTTATACGATAGTACAGTAATATAGTACAGTAAGAATGTTTGTTCTACAATTTGATTCAATTACGAATTCATGGAATTTGAAGGAAAAATTATGAAAGGTAAATAATACACGTGCAAGTACTGTAATGAACTTTGCGATAAATGTACATAATGACCTCAATATTCGACTGTTGAGAAAAGGAAATGGCGTGTGTTGGTATACTATAGCCATACTAAATAAACAATAATCATACAAATGACAATGTTTCAAATGATATTGATTAAAGATAATTATAAAAAAATTAGTTTCAACTAAAATATAATGCGACAACTCTAAATAGATGAGGCAATGTTTTGTTCATATTCAATGATAGTGGCAGGCAAGCTAACAACCAAGCGCGCGAGTATTTTAGCAAGCGCTGCATAAGTATTTGCCCAAAACATTCGCAGCTTGGCAAGGCCAATGTAGCATAGTGGTTACCTCCCGGGTCTGCATTCCTGAAAGTTCCAAGATTTAATCGTCTGCAAAATGGAATTTTCGTTTTTAAAACGTTATCGCTATAATTGGACTGACATTGAGATGTATATATTGTATATAGATTATGGCAAATCATTACTGGTGCTCTTAGAGCAGCGCTTGATGTATTGTGTGAGCACCATGAAAAAAAATGATGGTCCAGCATTTGTAGGGAAGCAACTCCAGAACGCTGCCAAGCTAAGCTATTGTATCTATTACCATTTTCTTATTTTTGGTATGTTGTCTGACAGGTTTCGGCAGCAATGCAATATAACACAGAAGATAGTTTCTGCTTTATGAACTTCATGTATTTATTACAATGGGGCTAGTATAGGATGTTTATTGTGATTAACGATGCAAGTGAAAAATTACAGCATCTTTAGAACTCAACCACAATATGGTGCAATAATCATACAAGATTCGCCAAAGTTTGACAGGATTAGCTTGAGTTTTAGGCATGTTTCGTACCATGGTAACCAACTTTGCAGTCCTGCCGTTACGAGAGACCTAAAACAGCAAATATCAGCATCCAGATCTTGATTTGCTTAGGTTGCCTTGCCATAGCCAATGTGACTTACTGTATATAACAACTCAAACAACCTTGTTAATGAACAAAGATCTAGTTAATGAACGAAGACCTAGTTAATGACCAACGAACTAGTTAATGACCAACGACCTAGTTAATGACCAACGACCTAGTTAATGCTGCTCGGTTCATTTAAGACTGTCCACTCAGCCAGTGTTATCAGCAGGTATCGCAATGCAGCAGAGATAATATGATGTACAAGTACAACCTCTGCAGCCAGTATCACGCTCGTGACATACATAAACAGACCACGGTCAAATTTACTGACATGTTAAATCTCACTATAAAATCTGGTTGCTGACTTTGCTTCCACTGTAGACAGTTGAACTTATTCTGTTAATAATGTAGCTAACTTTTTGACAATGAGCCGGATATCTACACACTCTTAGCATATGATCACGTACATTTCAATCTACAACTCGCTCTTGACCCTCCGCTTTGGCAATACCCCATAGAGTTGACCCTCTGCCTCCGATACCACGTAGAGTTGACCCTCTGCTTTGGCAATACCCCGTAGAGTTGACCCTCTACCTCCGATACCACGTAGGGTTGACCATCCATTTTGGCAATACCACGTAGAGTTGACTCTTTGCTTCAGATACCACGTAGGGATGACCCTCCACTTTGGCGATACCCCGTAGAGTTGACTATTTGCCTCAGATACCCAGAATGTATAATCATCTATGCGTACGGCCGCTTACGCATTCCTCTCTTATGCTGCCATGTTGAGCAGGACAGACTGTCAACGGCACAAAAAGTAGCCTCTACCGACTGCTTGCTTCACCTTTTTTTGCTGTCATTAGGAAGGCATCTTTTATAATTTATTTATTAAAAAATGTTATGTCAAAATTCAATAAATAATGTGTTGAATTAGAAATGAGACAAATTGGAAATAGCCTTAAATTAAAGACAAACAACTACCTGCTCTTTTTAATCGTAATACAAATACTTTTATAGATTATCTTGCTATAGCAAAAATCTTGTTAGCGCTAATGAAAAAAGTGACACGTATGCATGTTGTGTGCCTTTACATTATGTATGTTCATCTGCATATAGTGAATTCTGATTGTAGTTTGTGACCATAATAGCTATGAAAGCTAATAGCTTTCACTGCCTTACAACTAAATGCATAGTCTGAGTGAATACTCTTAAAAACACATATTCTTCAACTCAACATAAAAGCAGAGTTTGCATATAACAATTGACTGACAAAGAAAAGAGAGCTTAACTTTATGAATAATAATTGCAGACACACAACTTTCATTAAAAAACAGGCTTGTGTGGCAGGTGCCCACAACTCCCGTTACACTGGATTGTCTAGTAAAGTAAGCGCTTGTAGTTTCTATTATACTGTCGTGTTTACCAAGGTTAGCTATTGTATGTGATGAAGTTTTGCTATTACAGGTGAAGTGATAGAGTGTTGCTATTACAGGTAAAGTGACAGAGTGTTGTTCTTACAGGTAAAGTACTAGAGTGTTGCTCTTACAGGTAAAGTGACAGAGTGTTGTTCTTACAGGTAAAGTGGCGAGCGTTGTCAAGAAGAAAAGCTGGCAGTTTTGGCTACTGGTCACAGCCATTATTGTAATCCTTGGGATAATACCATGCATTATCAATACAACAACATTGATAAAAAGATCCAATGAACAAGACGACGAGAGCATTAACGAAGAATTCCTTAAATATTTATTGGTTTGTATTTATGCCTCATAACGAGACTTGACTCGCCTTATTAGCACTTGTCTCACTTGAACAAGACTTGACTCGAGATCCTTATTAGCACTTGTTTCACTTGAACAAGACTTGACTCGAGATCCTTATTAGCACTTGTCTCACTTGAACAAGACTTGACTCGAGATCCTTATTAGCAATTGTCTCACTTGAACAAGACTTGACTCGAGATCCTGATTAGCACTTGTCTCACTTGAACAAGACTTGACTCGAGATCCTTATTAGCACTTGTCTTACTTGAACAAGACTTGACTCGAGATCCTTATTTACACTTGTTTCACTTGAACAAGACTTGACTCGAGATCCTTATTAGCACTTGTCTCACTTGAACAAGACTTGACTCGAGATCCTTATTAGCACTTGTCTCACTTGAACGAGACTTGACTCGCCTTATTAGCACTTGTCTCACTTGAACGAGACTTGACTCGCCTTATTAGCACTTATCTCACTTGAACGAGACTTGACTTGCCTTATTAGCACTTGTCTCACTTGAACGAGACTTGACTCGCCTTATTAGCACTTGTCTCACTTGAACGAGACTTGACTCGCCTTATTAGCACTTGTCTGACTTGAACGAGACTTGACTCGCCTTATCAGCAATTGTCTCACTTGAACGAGACTTGACTCGCCTTATTAGCACTTGTCTCACTTGAACGAGACTTGACTCGCCTCATTAGCACTTGTCTCACTTGAACGAGACTTGACTCGCCTTATTAGCACTTGTCTCACTTGAACGAGACTTGACTCGCTTTATTAGCACTTGTCTCACTTGAACGAGACTTGACTCGCTTTATTAGCACTTGTCTCACTTGATGTGAGGGTTACAAGTTTGAAATTATATATTTTTATAATTATAAAAAAATTGTTCAAAACCAAATTTTCTTATTGGAAAAAGAAACTGTTACATTTCTAATATTAACTGAGGCGTTCTGATGAAATATTAGAAAACACTTTAATAAAAGACAACAAGTTGCAGCGTTTTGGAGCCTAGACTGAAACTAGCAAAGGTCAAGCAAATACAGCGCACACTTAGGATACGGTTACCCTGTTATACGATGTTCTCACCTAGCAAAGTGGAACATGATGATTTTTCCACCTCGCCATACAAATCTTATTTCACCATACGAATTAAACCAAACATTCGGCCGAGTTCAAATTTGGCAGTCGCTGTGCTTATTGCATATGTTGAAATAACAAAGACACCGAAATGCTGTTTGCCGAGAACATTTTCACAATGCCTGAAAAAGACACGATGACTGATTTTTTCGTGTGAAAAACAGTTGTTTTCCATTTAAAACAGTACCAAAGTTGGATTTGCGATCTCTTCAAACAAAAGGTCAGTTTTCAGACAACTTCTCTTAACTTGCTAACCAAAAGGCACTTCATTGCGTATTCAACAGAAGGTTTTCGAGAACAACATTCTCAGACTTTCTTTGTTGAAAAAGGTTTTAATGAGGTCAGCTAAAAGTTATAATGAAAATGAAGCCGCAAACTGTGATAAAATTTTAGTGATACAAAGTTGACGTTTAGTAAAATAATTACAAATTACCAAAACCTAGCTTTAAGTGTGTATTTACTAAGTTCATGTTATACGTACGTCTTTATACGTACGTGTGTTTAGTAAGTTCATGTTATACGTACGTCTTTCGTATGTGCTGCACATAGCACATTGCATTGCTGCATTTTAATGCAGATCATAACCAATAAAAACACTAAAGTTACTGTAGGTAACTGTAGTTACTAAGGTTAATCTACTATCTCGTTACTGATTTTTAATATGTAAAATACTTATATGAAAATTTGATGATTTCTACCAAGGGATTATATAATTACGATCTTTTCGGCGTATGATGCCAACCTTGGAACATATTAAATTGTATCCCAAGGGTTTACTGTACTCTCTTATCTGACAATGTAACGGATTGCTATACATTTCACCTAGGTCTGCGTGCGCAAGTCTGATGACTCGACCGAACCAAATTCGCTAGAAATCTAAAGACTGAATGTATACAATATTTGACAGCTAAAATCTTCTGGGGATTTGCATAAATACTGCTAACAGTGACTTACTGCCACTCACCTGCTAAGCTTATATATATATATATATATATATATATATATATATATATATATACTAGCTGTGCCACCCGGCGTTGCCCGTGTAATAGAAGAGTCTTTGGACAAAAAATTGATTTGTATTTAACATATAACGACATTTGCCATTATAACTTTCATAGTACATATTATGAGAGAAGTGTGTCATGTAGTTGAAATAAATTAAGAGAAAAATAAAAACAACTGTAAAGGTTTTAAAACTTTGTCAAACAACTGTACCTTTCAGGCTAGTAGCCTGGCATATTGTCAATGGAAAACTCCACTAAGCTAGTTAATAAGGTTAGACTTCCAATGATGGTAAGCCATGACTTTGAGCCTGTATTGTTGGCCAGCTCAGCTGTTCTAATAATAGCTATAGCCGGATTTCCGATGAACACACGACACACAGACTTTGAGAAATATATATATATATAGATATATATATGTATATATATTTAAATGTATAATACTTAGAACTAAAATCAGAGTGCTCAACATAAGAGGGAGCAGTATAAATTGGAAAATTAAATAGTTCACTTATCTTTTTTTCAGCTACTGACAGTTTCCTGCTAGTGCATTCTTCAGGCTGTAGACTTCAACTTAGGCTACAAGTCTACAGACTTCAATAGGCTGTAGACTTATAGGTTGAAGTCTACAGCCTGAAGAAGGCACTAGCAGAAAACTGTCAGTAGCTGAAAAAAAGATAAGTGAACTATTTAATTTTCCAATTTATATATACAGTATATATAAATTATATTGTATCCTATGTTTTATATATATATTATATATATAATATATTATATATGTGTTATTTATATTATATATATAAAACATAGGATTCAAGTGGTATACTTAATGTGAAAGAAGTTGTTATCTTTTTAGCATCCAGATGATTCCAAGTACAACATACGAAAGAATGCCGCTTGCTGCTCCCCTTTACAACGCTATAGCCTAAAAAACACAGAAAAAAAAGAAAAGAAAAAATCAACTGATACAAGCATAAAGTTTCATGATGTCATCAGAAATGACACAATTCAAGCTGGTGAGACATCAATTCCAGCGAGTCAGCATCGGTTTGCTGCTGACAACTTAGCGAGCAGCGGCAAAACTAACAAACGCTCAAATAAAAAAACTAGCAACAAAACATCGAGTCAGAGTGGTAACAACAATACTGAACAAAAGGTTATGGCTGATGTTCAATCTGGACAGCTCGATACTGATGGGACAATAGAAGAAGCGGTTTTAAACTCGACAGAAAAAGTCTTGGATGAGCCTAAGATTTCGGTACCAGTGGCACAGCCAAATGAATCACTAGACACACTTGAGAGCCTTACTAAGGACACCCCAGAGCACAACAAGCAACTAGGCGCCATCACTAGTGGAGGCATATTATTGCAGGACTATTCTCACTTACTTACAAAATTAAGCGTACATGCTGAACCATCAAGCACACAAAAGATAGATTCAGCAGAACCAGCTATGAAGGTTGGTGCTAATCAAATCACATTAGCTACAACGGAGTCTCTTGGTTTATTTGACAGCAAGCTATTACCAACAACCAGCAAACAATCAACGACTGCAGGAGATGATAACTTCCCGAAGGTAGAAATCAAGAATGCTTCCGTAGAGACGATCAGTTCCATTGACCTTTATAAATCTATAGTAAGTTTTAAAAACGAGCTGGACTCTCATAACACAGTAGAAAAAGTTGATAGGCCACTTTAAAATAAAATGTAGAAAAAACATTTATGTAGACTCATCACAATACCATCGATTAGGCCTATTATCACTTGTTTATATTTTAAGCATATCTAACATAGAAATAAAGGCCTGAGCAGAAGGTATGCCCAAGAAAATATGATCTTGTCAACTGACTTGGCATGTAGAACAAAGAATTATGTGTTCAAGGTTGAGAAAAATCCATACAAATAACTCAATGTGAAACAGGTTTACTTCAACTTGGCAGAGAGTATGCTAGGATTGCCGGTTGCTTTGCTGTGGCTTTATCACATCAGATGGTCAGATGAGAGTCATGGCAGTCCTTATATGTAGAGGCTCGATAGTTCAGATAGAGAAGTAGAAGAGGATCAGCTGATGATGGCCAAGGAGGCTCCAGAGGCAAAGGAAAGAGAGAGGAAGGCTCCAAAAGGCAGATGAACGCGCCTCAGCAGGCGGAGGGAGCCTCAGCAGGTCCACCAGAAAGGAGAGATGGATAGATCAAGCGCAGATAGTTGTTGGAGCTCGATAGTTGTTGCACTGAGTCGTGAGAGCTGTTTTCTTTTATAGATGTCTCTGTTAGCCTGTGAGAAGGAGTTTAGGCGCTCAGGCTCTGCTCTTTATGTCTCAGAGGGTTAGCAATCAAGTGAACTTGTCTAAGTACATAATGAGAGTATAATGATTGGAAATGATGACTAGCTCCAATTGTCTTGGTCGTGTCTGGTACAGGTCTGATATCTTTTAATGGTTTTCTGGCATGTCAATTGATATCTCTTTCCTCATGGGCTACTTCCACAGGAGGTTTCTAAGCAGGCCTGCCAACTCTCAAGCATTGGGCGTGAGACTTACACCAAAGAAAAACTGAAAACGTGTGAGAGATGCGTGAGATTTTTGCCCCAATTTCCACAATTTTATATATGCTATCACTGATACATCAATTGCCCTAAAACCAAATCTCAAGCATTGCCCCACACTTGGGTTGGCAGGCCTATTTCAGGGCTGCTTGTAGATGAGTATATGATGACTGTTTTTATTGCTGGTTCTTTAATGTATTAGGTGTCATGTTCAATTAGTGCTGGGACGATATTACGATATTTCGGTATATCATCGATATCACTTTCTGATACCGACCGTACCGAGTGCTTTCTGCCCATATCGAAATATCGGATATCGTCAATATTTGACGATATCGACGATAATATAGATCCATCGGTTTGTTGACGTCATCGACCTGTTTGAATTTGCGCCCGTCTACGAAAAAGCCGCCATCTTTGTAGAAAACTATCGTCATTCTCTTGATTAATAGTATGTTAGTTAGTAATATTTAATTTTGCTGATAACAAAATAACAAAAAGCCTCTATTTGCAAGCATATTATCAAATAAAATGGAAACTGTGAAAGTATCCTGAATGCAAGATAGTAGTGAACAATTCTTGTTTAGTTTGAGATTATTGGTGTGAAAATTAAAAGAAAATTTACATGAGATGATGACTTCAAATAAGTAATGCAGGATAACTTTTACAAAAAATAAATTGATCGATACTATATGTGTGAATATGGGTAGTAAGGGCGATGCGTCTGGATCAATAATTAATAAGAGTGAATAGTGCGGCCAACTTTATTTCGGATCCCAACCGGAAGTCCCTTCTCTACAAGTCATATTCCTTGACTCGATAGAATAACCAAGTTATACAACATCCCCCTTTCTAAGCGGGTAACCATCTGAACTAAATGAATCGCACAGGCACTTTTGGGGAAAACTAGATACAGAGGCTAAAGTAAGCGTACGACTTGAAAGCTTATAAAGTAAGTATACAATTTGAGCAAATAGTACTAAAGTAAACAGTAAAATGAGAGTCTTAGTTAAGGTTGTGTTAATTGCTATCCTCAAGTATTAGGAGTCAGCTATCTTTGAAGAAAGTTAAGCGGTCGGTAGCATGTAGCATTGATTGTCTTTAGAATGCATGTCCATATTAATAGAGCTGGTAATCCTCTAGTCTTTTAGGTATTCTTCGCTCTCTAGCTAGAGCATAACCTCTACCTGATCTAGGATAACTGGCGGAGTGAGTTAGATGCGAACTCGTGCCCTCTGCGCTATCCAGATCAGGTGCCTGCAGTCCTGAAGAGTCGGCCTCAATGTTAATCATAGGACCTGGCACCTCTGTACTCTCAGGACCCGGCAGAGAAGCTTTAGGTGATGGCACCTCGGGGCTCTCTTCCCGGACAGACACCAGAGCACTCCTGTTTCTTCTGATTGTCCCCTTAGCAGTTTGCACATTGTAAGAACGTGGAGCAATGTTACTTAGTACTGTGCCTTCCCGTTTCATGTCCCTAACATAAACTGATGAGCCAGGCTTGAGCTCCGGTAACTGGTGTGCTCTGTGTCTTCTGTTGTAGTTCGTCATGGTCCTTTCTCTTATTTCCTTCTCTTTGTCAACTACTGATTCAGTGCCCCTCTGCAGAGAACATTGAGCAGGAAGGATCGGCAGAGTAGTTCTGAGAAGTCGGCCCATCAAGAGCTCCGATGGAGTAAAGCCATTCTCTAAGGGTGTAGCTTTGTAGATCATTAAGCTCAAATAGGGATCTGCTGATTTCATCCACATTCTCTTTACAGTGCCAACAGCTCTCTCAGCTTCTCCGTTTGACTTAGGATAGCGGGGAGAGCTAGTAATATGCTGAAAGCCATAAAAACGAGAGAACTCATAAAATTCTTTTGAGCTAAACTGGGGACCGTTATCAGATATCATGACTTGTGGAATGCCATGCGCTGAAAAAATAGCCTTAAGTTTGTCTATGACAGTAAGAGTCCCCATTGAGTCCAATCGTCTGACCTCTATATAGCGACTATAATAGTCCACAACCAATAGATATTGTTGTTTCTTAAACTCAAATATGTCTGTTCCCAGTCTCGACCAAGCAATGTCAGGAAACGTTGAATGATTGAGAGGCTCAACAGGAGTGGGTGAGTTGATCTTGCATTGGCGGCAGCTTTGTACCATTTCTTTTATCTGAGCTGACATTCCTGGCCACCAAACAGATCTCCTGGCTCTTCCCAGACATTTTGTAATGCCCTGGTGAGCCTGGTGAATCTGATCCAAAACCTCTAGCCGCATCTCGATGGGAATAACAATCCGTTGATTATATAACAGTAAGCCATCAACCTCCGTGAAGTGTCCCTTCTCGTCCCAGTACGGGTGTAACGCCGTGTTGGCGTCTGTCTTGTAAGTGGACCATCCTAGTCTCATTGACTTCAGAACCTCCTGACAAATAGTGTCAATACGCTGTGCTTCTTTGATCTTGCTAATCTGTGGATCTTCAATTACTATTGGTGTAGTACAGATATTCAGTTCCGAGACAAAGGCAAGATCTACAACAGAAGGTTCCTCAACAGGTGCCCTAGATAGAGCGTCAGAGAGATGATTCTGACTGCCTCGAACATACTCAACTTTGGGAGCATATCGCATCAATCTGAGACGCATTCTCAAAACTCTGGCTGGCACCTGATCCAGGTCTTTCACATTCATAAGCTGAACGAGCGGCTTGTGGTCAGTTTCCACAGTAAAAACTAGACCTCTCAAGAACTGATTTAACTTGTCGCAAGCCCAAGCCATCGCGAGGGCCTCCTTCTCAATCACTGCATAGTTTCTTTCGACGTCAGTAAGAGATCTAGATGCATAATAAACTGGTCTCCTTGTTCCATCCTTTTGAATCTGGAACATGGTGGCCCCGATTCCGTATTGGCTAGCATCAGTAGTTACAATGGTTTGTAGTGAACAGTCATAATGAGACATGACTGCTGTTGAGGTGAGGACCTTTTTAGTCTCCTGGAAAGCTTCTTGTGGGAGTCCCCAGACCCATGTCTTGCTCTCTTTCAACAATTCCCTCATTGGTGCATTGATCGATGAAAGATGAGGTATAAAGCGAGCTAGCTGATTGAGCATTCCATTTAATCTTCTTAGCTCAGTCTTGTTAGTCGGCGCTGGATACTCTTGTATGGCCTTTATCTTAGCAGGATCTGCGCTCACTCCTCCAGCATCAATTATGTGACCAAGAAACTTTACAGAAGTCTTGCCGATGTCACATTTTGCTTCATTGAGGGTGAGCCCTGCGTGTTCCAACCTAGCTAACACCAAGCGCAGAGTTCTGTCATGACTCTCGGCGTCAGCACCGTGAACTAAGATGTCATCCATGTGACATATAACATTATCTATGCCCGTTAGTAACCCTGACATGGCTCGGGAGAATATTTCAGGAGCACTGGAGATTCCAAAAGGTAATCTGTTATAACAGTACCGGCCAAACGGTGTCAAAAACGTTGTGAGCTTTCTGGAGCTTTCATCTAGACATATCTGCCAAAACCCACTGTTGGCATCAAGTTTTGAAAATACTTTGCTGTTTCCTAAGAGAGCTATGCTATCATCAACTGCTGGCATAGGAAAGATTTCTCTTCTAACAGCTCTGTTTAGGCCAGTTAGGTCCACACAGATTCGTACTTCGCCTGAAGGTTTTAAAACTGGCACCATGCCACTGCACCAGTCAGTGGCCTCAGTCATAGGGGATATCACTCCTTGGTGCACCATCTCCTCAAGCTTTAGCCTAGCTTTTTCTCTTAGAGGCAGTGGTACCTTCCTTGGTGTGAATATACAGACTGGTTTGCTCTCATGTTGAAGTGAGATTTTGTAACAATAACCTTTTAGAAGTCCAAGCCCTCTAAACAGATTTGGAAAATCAGCTCGAATTTCCTTTGTCACTTCCAGTTGGTCTTTGATGTGACAAGTGACCAGCTCTAGCTTCTCACAGGCATGTCTACTCAGAAGCGAAACTGGTTGGTCTTTGATGACGTATGCTGTTTCTGTTATAGATCTTTCCTTGTAAGTCAGCCGAGTCTTCAGGGTACCTAGAACAGGAAGCCGTTTGCGACCTGGTCCTAGTAAAGTAACATGTGATTTCTCCAGTTGTTGGTCTTTTAGCCATGCCTCTTGATCACCAATAATGGTACCATCGGCACCAGTGTCTAGTTTGAATTTGGTTTTATTTCCATTAACATCTACTTCAGCCATCCAGGTCTTCTCTGTAATTTGATTTATACAGAGTTCTCCAGTAAACAAGAACTCCTGATCAATCTCTGCAGAAGCTTCATGTATTGCTCTACTCCTACACATAGCCTGCCAGTGACCAAGCTTGCCACAGTTTCTGCATTTCGCCTCTTTAGCAGGACAATCTCTTTTAGCATGAGATTGCTTCCCACATCGATAGCATTGGCTTTGGTATGTGTTGGTGCTGAGTGGAGCAACTCGAGGCTGTTGCTGTTGTGTTTGTGAAGTGTGCTGGTTATAGTCTCTTTGTCTCATTGGTTGGCTAGGCCTCTGTCCTTGCGACGCAATACTTGACCTCTTTACTACAGCATCTATTGCCCCAGGACCTGCGCTTTTTGCCACCGATTGCATGACAGCCGACGTAACCTCATTGCTTCTGCAAACCCTAACTGCTTCAGCTAGTGTCAAATTGTTGCCTTGAGAAATTAGTTTCTTTCTTACATTGTCATCTACAATACCTAGCACTATGCGATCTCTCAACATCTCGTCTAGTGGAGCAACTCCCCCTGTAGTTGCAGGACGGTAGTTGTATGCACATTTGTCTGCCAACGAACGTAAGTCAGCATAAAAAGCATCAAATGGCTCATTAGGTAGTTGATTTCGCACATTAAATTTGTAACGCTCATGCACAATGTTTCTGTCGCCTATACAATACTGTTCAAGAATATCTAATATAGTGTTGAGTGACTGGTCTGTTGTGTATTTATCGCTATTTTCAACTACTCTAGCAGCATTGTCACCAATTGTATATAATAGCAGAGCACGCTGGTAATCTTCCTTCTCTTCTGAAAGCCTAGACAAAATGTAATATGATTGCCACCTGCTCTTAAAACGTCTAAAGTTAAGCTCACGTTCACAATCAAGAACGATTTCACCAGGAGGCTCAATTCTAGGAGCATTTCGTTGTACGATAACGGTTTGTGGTTGTTGGGTGTCTTCTTCATCTCCCATTTCACAAATATATCGCTGCCACCATGTGTGAATATGGGTAGTAAGGGCGATGCGTCTGGATCAATAATTAATAAGAGTGAATAGTGCGGCCAACTTTATTTCGGATCCCAACCGGAAGTCCCTTCTCTACAAGTCATATTCCTTGACTCGATAGAATAACCAAGTTATACAACACTATATACAAGAATTCAGGTCTGAAGAATAGATCTTCTATGAGTATTGGTTGTGGCAAGATTTATTGTTACTAATAATATGATGACTATAATATGGTCTGTACCATCTGACTGTGTAAGTATCGTTGATGTTTACATGATTAATAGTATTTTTTGATGTTGTTTTGATACTAAAATAAAAAATTTGCAAACAAAAGCATTGTTTGCAATAATTAATTGCAGAAGCTTCGTGTTTTTAACGATAAAAGTTTTCCATAAAGACGGCGGACAACGATAGAATGACGTCACGAAAAACGAATGATATTCTCATAGATATAGTAAACCCTAGATTGGCGAATAGCTATCATTACAATGCAGCAAAAGTGAGGCCTATAATTGGCTGTTGTTCTCACGACGTTACGTCGCAGTGATGTGCATCCAGCATCAGAGCATTCAGCCGTGCAATGAGTTTAGTAATGAAAGCACGCTTGTCCTACTAGTTTGTAAGCCATAAACGTTACAATAAGACCAAATTTTTGGTGAAATGTCATCAGAGGATACTACAACACCTCAGGTATGTGAACCCACAATAAAAATTTTAAATACTTGGTAAACCTAACCTTTGCACATGTACTATACTGTACTATGTAAGAAACCACTGGAAACAAACTAATTACCAACTCAACTGAACTTATTTGTCTTATCATGGTCTATGATTGTTCTGAATTGAAAGTGAAGTGAATGAATGCTTAGGACTATCAAAAGAACGAGTGTCTAGACAGGTTGCAACAACAAATATTACAAACTTGTCTCTCAGCTGATAAGGTTGTAATCTAGCTTGGTATGATTGATCAAATGTCTTTTGTGTTTCATTCCAAGTAATGTAATGATATTCATTCTATTACATGTATGTATTGTTAATGTTTAGGCTAAGAAAAAATTAAGCCGCAGCTGGTGCTGTGCCTATGGATGTACAAGCAATCCTAAGCAATGCCCAGATCTTGCGTTTCACCGGTTTCCAAACGAGAAACGTGCTGAAACCCGTAATGCTTGGGTAAAGGCGGTGCGACAACAGGATTGGACTCCAACATCAAGCTGTATTATGCAGTGGACATTTTCAGAAAGACTGCTACAAGATTCCACCAGGTATTGGAAGAAAACCAATGCTAAAATCTGACGCAATACCTACAATATTTACAGCTTATCCAACCTACCTTCAGCCAAAAGCTGTGAAAAGACGGACACCAACCATAAGAACAGAAAGCCTGCCAAAATGTGGAAGAACATCTCAGACAGCAGCCAGTACCATAATACCTAACCCTGACAATACTACACCTGGTGATACTACTATCCATGATGATGAGCAACCTGCAGTTTCTGGCAGTCAGGACACCCCTACAGCCTCAACAACGAGCTGCCGACATGGTGGTAGACCTAAACAGCCTGCTGTCACACGTATCTCAATATTAAAAAGAAGAATCAAAACTCTACAGCAGAGAGTCCGTCGATTAGAGCAGAGGAATTGGATTCAAAATAATTTGATCACAATACTGAAAAAGGACAATAAACTTGACAATATAGAGCTTACATCGATGGATGGATGTCTAGAAGAATTATTGTCAAATGAAACCACAAACAAAGCTAGAAAGACTAAAAAGACTTACAGCAAAAAGGTAAAAGAGTTTGCCATAACATTGTTCTATTATTCTCCCAAGGCTTATGAATACCTGCGGACACAGTTTACATTGCCAAATGCACGCACTATCCGATCATGGTTTGAAACAGTAGAGTGCCAGCCTGGCTTTTTGACAGATGTCATCAGGAATTTGAAGAATGCCACCGCAGATCTGTACAGCCTTGTCATTGACAGTATGGCAATTCGTAAACGACTGATTGTAGATAAGGCAACAAATGAAGTACTAGGTCATGTTTCTATTGGTGATAGTAATATGATGGCAACTGAAGCTTTAGTCTTTCTTCTGGTTCCAGTATGTGGGGGGCAGAGAAGCCCAATTGGTTAAAAACTATCTCGTCTAGTTATTTTCAGTCATGTCTAATGGGTGTTTAAACCATAACTGCCAAGTACAACCTTTATCGTTGCATCTATGTACATGAGACACGCCGATTCCGTTTTGGTACTCAAAATAAAGATTGGCTTACTAACTTTCAAATTCATGAAGGCTTTTTTTACAGCATTTCAATATCTGTCTCGAAAACAACACGTTCGGCGCAACAAGTTTCGCCCATATAGATATATGTGACGTATACTAGCTTTTTAGGAACAGAAGTTGGGGATATGTTTAGTCCGGTTTAGAATGATAAAGATGGGTGTCGTAAAACCCATTATTATCTAAATTCAGCCTTAAAAATTAACTTAGTCTTTTGGGAAAAGTAGATAAACTATTTAAAACTCATGGCTTGTTACAGCTCATAGCTTGTTACAGGATGTTTAATAGGCTGAACGCCGAGAAAAATGATCTCAAAAAAGCACAATATCAACGCTAGCTTGTGCTTTTCTTGGCGTTCAGCATATAAACATCCTGTAACAAGCTACAAGCAATTTTAAATGTTCTCTCATGACATTTAAAATTTTAAATGTCCTAAAATAACATTGTAAATGTTAAATATCTTCTCAGTCCTTTCATAAAAAAACTGAGAAGATTTTGATGACTGAATTTAGATAATAATGGGTCTTGAGCCACCCATGTCTATCATCATCGTCTAACATTTCCAACTTCCAATCCTAAAAAGCTAGCATACATCACATATCTATGGGCAGAGCTTGTTGTGCCGATTGTGTTGTTTTTGAGACCGAAATTAAAACGCTGTAAAAAGCTTCATGACTTTGAAAGTTAGTGAACCAATCTTTATTTTAAGTACAAAATCGGAAGCAGCATGTCTGATTTACCTATAAACTACAATTTAAGTGGTACGTGACAGTTATGGTTTAATACAGTGGTCCAACTTAACTGCTTCTAAATCTCATTTGATTCAGTAGTTATTAGTTTAATTTCTAGTTGGTTACTCTTTGTATTATCAATGATATAGGAGTTTCTAAATCATTGGTATTATCCATTACCATGTGTGTAAGATTCTTGCCTTTCTCATCCAAAGTCAGTTTTATATGTTATCAATAAAATATGCAGTCTCAGATGCACAAACTATGGAAAAATTGAGCAGCTAAGTGAGTGCTAAGTCAATAGGAGTTAATAGATCAGCTGATTAGCTTTGCACATCACTGTGACGTTGCGTCATGCTAATTATAGGCCTCACTTGTTTTGATTATTCGCATATCTAGGGTTTACTATATCTATGGATATTCTACTCTATTTGACACCCGATTCTTCACAGAATTATACTGGTACATAGATTTATTAGGGAGTTCTTCTCTCATGGCAGCCTTTTCTGACAGATAGGACAACTCTGAATAACATAACCAATGTTTCGATATATCGGTTGACTACGCCATCATATCGTACCGAAACGAACTTTTGATATCGTCCCAGCACTATGTTCAATGTGATATTGCATATGTTTTTCTCCTTTGTTTAGTCGTTTCTCCATTACACTATCTGCTTTTGCTAAACAACAGCCTAAACAATATGGTTCATAAAGAATACATCATACAGATTTGACAAAAGCTTGTACAAACAGCAGTGAATATTAAACGTATTTTTAATAGCAAAGAGAAATAGTCGCTAAACAGATAACAAAAAATTTGAACTATCAAAACATTTCGCAAATATTCCAAATTATCACACAAAAAATATTTAGGCTCTGTACCTGCCGAGACGATTTACGCACTGTTACAAGTTTTCGATAGTTTTTTGACGGTGTTGTTTTAGAAAAAAAATTATAAAACAAAAAAATAATGAAGAACAGAATATTATAGTTGCATGCGTTCAATAATAAATTATGCATCACAACAATACAGAGGCGTTTGCGAATGCATGTAATGCTCCTAACGCACCATACATTAGTCAATTTAATTTGCATTCAGCCTATGAAGCCTGTGATCATTGGATCTGAGTCCTGTCGGTGAAAACGAGAAACATTTCGAATAAATAAGAAAACCTAAACCGCGCGTGTAGGTAGGCGATGGCTATTTTACCAAACCCACTTTCTCATAAAATATTCGTTAGTAAAATGTGCGGAAGGGCCTGGTTTCCGCAATATTTGTTTGTGCAGGAGCACCTGAAGTTATATGCCAAAATCATGTTTTACCATGCTGCTCAGCAGTTGCAATGTATTTTGAACAAACCAACATGGTTATTCAATAGTAGTATTCAGTAGTAGTAATGACTCGTTTGAGTTTTTTTATTGATGTTATCGGGATTCACCAAGTTTTAGTTAGTCAAAATATCTCGGAAATTGCATACTAAGGACTGACAGCTTTAAAGAATGACATTTGAACCTCTGGTTTAAGACGGGATACCTAGGAAATAAGGAATAATGCCAAAATTAGAACTAAAGGTGATATGAAGTTGTCAATCGGTCGTAGAGGCTAAACATGCACGGAAGACTAGTGATAACGTTTTAATAAAAAGTCGGTGCTTGAGACGAGTGACTGGTTTGTTGGTGAACATGGTTTTCAGCCTGGCATACACATCATGTGTATTAGGAATCTGAACCCTGTTTGTCACTCTAGGCTGGATGACACACTAGATGACCTTTCAATCTGTAGAGAAGAGTGACTCAATTAAGGTTTTAGTGTCAAAAATTGGCACTGAAATTTAGAAAACAAAGCAGTTACAACATGGGCACATGTTAGAGATGAGCTTTTCTGTTATTTTAACACAAAAATAATAAAAAACCAGTGCTCTGTAGGTATTGAAATTTGAACTATCATGCGAGTGTGATAATTGATCGATAATTAACTAAAAATTACATAGGCTGATAAACCTACATGATTTACATAGATGGGTGAAGTATCCTGTATCATAACACTGGGAAATAAAGGTACCCTGCAAGTCACATGCAAAAGTCAGACCGTGTGACCGTGTGAATTCAGGTGAATACTAATGCTGTCTTTTTCAGAAAGTCTTTGGCCACTTACATTTTAACGGTAGTTTTTGCTCGCTACTAGACAGAGGCAAATCATAAGTTATACTGGTGTGAGAAAGTTCCTATTTGTCTTAAGTCATATGATGGTTATAGGTAAATTCATTGCTTTAATCAAGAAATCAGACAGAACCATAATATTGCATATACACTGTATATCATATTTAATAGTGTTTTATAAATTATTATAATAATTCTATTATGAGCCAGTCATATAAAATGGCTAGTCTAGTAAAGGCTAGCCTTATGTTGGTGAGCTATCTTAATGTGCTACTATGTGGTGGGATTAGTGGAGGATCTTAAAAACTGAAACATTAGCATAGAGAGTTGTGCCCTATCCGATATATGTTATACTAGGTCTTACCTGCCAGTGACTGCAAAAATATGCATGATATACACCCTAGTTATAGACTAAAGCTGTTGCTAACAGAAACATTTGATATATTCCTAAAGGCTGGTTCACACTGTACCGGCGTATGTTGAGGTTGTCTTTTCCGCAATTATTTGTCAACTACATGCACTGTCAACCGTTGAAACACCTAGGCAATGTGGATATGTCGGGAAACATTGCAACTGTCACACTTTCCCGATATTTCACCCTGCATCCACGACAGCCTGCAGCACTTGGGCAATGGTGATTGGTTGTCTCCGATTGCTCAATTGATATTTCTTTTCACGATATGATAATTGTTGTCAAACTAGTTGTTATGTAATGAAAACGCTATGTCATGGACTATTCACCGATGTGAACACGGATGGGGTTGTTATAGTATAAACAATGTTATCATAAACGATCACCGATGTATTGTGGAATTAACCCCCCCCATATACTGCTATGTAGTGCTAACCAGCCTTAAAAAACATGGCATGTTATGACATGACTAGAAGGTTGAACTTGCCATGTAAAAGGATATTTAATAAGTCTCAGCTAGTGCCTTAGCATGCCTGTTGTTGCATTCCTATCTACTTATAGGTCATAACCTTGTTGTCTGCCACCATGTCTCTCACGACACACAAGTATTCTTATACCAAGTCAGACATCAAAAGGTAAGTACATGACAGAACCAAACTTGAACACAAATATAGTTCTGTTAACGTGTTACTTTATTTAATGGCTGTATCTTTACACAGATGCGCAGCATTGAGCAGGCGAAACATATCACCGACCTCCTCAGTAGCTGAGCTCCTTGCCTACATGGATCAGGAGAGAAAGAATGATGTCTGGTCACAGCAATTTCATAGAGCTAATCTGCACAAATGTTCCACTTATACTGCTCAGCATGCTAAACCGGTACATTCTTTAGTGATCATTTCATAGGTTTTGATACACATGTATGTTTCTTGCTGATCTATCAAGTTTTGTGTGATATTGTTTTGGAGACTGTCTTAGACTTCTTCCTAGTGTCCTACTTCACCATCCCTGGGAAACTTCTGTCTTTCAGGCTTACGGAAGGAACCTCTCAGGTGCACCACCTCTCAAATTTTTTCATTTTAGCGATTCAAGCGGGTTGCTTTCTGCCCATTATAGTGATTCAAGTAGGTTGTTTTCTCCTTATTATAGGGATTCAAGGAGGTTGATTTTGAACAATTATATGATATTATTGATTTGCTGTAGGAAATCAACGTTCATCTAGTCAGCTTGTAATTTTATGCATTCACATTAATATCCTTTAGCTTAGTGGATCTGATTTAGACATAGTTCTGTGCCATGCTAAATTTAATCCTCTAAGGAACTAGTATTGGAGAAAACACAGTCTACTGCTGTTTTGCTAGATGCTGTTTTGGCTCCCTATGTAGTCTTTGCCAAAGCCTGCCTCCCAGTCCCTTATTGACAACCTAGACATTGCAGAGACGATATCAAGTTGTTGTGTTATCTATTGCCCGCTTACCAGCGTTTTATGTAAGCGTCGTTGAATGTAAGGTCAAGGAAAAAGCTATACATTAGCTCTATTGAGATCGACTATTAGATGCTAAGCTGGACTAGTCAGCTCAGGTGAAGCTTTTCGAAGTTTTGTTAATGTATTAAATTATTCAGAGATTTATTGCTGTTTAGGTGAAAGATGAGAATGAGTTACTGAGTTACTTGAAGTCCCTTTTAGCTAGTTGCTCTAGCATGAATATTCCAACAGTGTGTGCAATAGAGGACAAGGGAGGAACGATAGACGTCGTATTTAAAGCACCCAAGGTTTGGCTTCCTTATTTGCTCGACTGAGACTACTATCGGAGGCTGATGTAACACATTTTATATTGGACGGCTTCACGCCTCCTGTTAAACATTGTCACATGCATGAAATGTTTGTCGTGCAAAATGGATCTTGAGTTTGGCATAACCACACGTTTTATTGTGTGCTTTTGTAAAGATTACGGGTTGAGAAATACCATGACACTTCTTTGAGTAGATAGTAGCAAAGCGCAAGTTATCAGAGCATCACATCATCTATGGCTTCATATACTAGGAGAGTACATGTAAATAACATGCAGGACATACTGAAAATGCCTACTGCAAACCAAGAGCTGCAATGATACACTAGACTAGCCACAGCTGTGGGACAGGACCCTCTTTAGTATCAGCGAATTAGAATGTAGCCTTTGGTTCCAACTGATGAAACGGTTGTATCTTTGCCACCGGCCGACCTCTTATTGTATGCATACCATCATTCAACAAAACCCTGTATGTATGCATACCCTCTCTGGGGTATGTCTAGGGAATTTCAACTACCCATACTTGGGCTGCTTAGTGTTTTAGTAATTTTAGTTATTTTTAAACAAAATGTTTACTACACATTTTTGAGAAGATACATTATTAGATCTATCCATGAAGATTTCAAATCAATGTATACTAAAAATTTTCTAAGGAACCTGTGAATGCCATTTTTGAGTAAATTATTGCAAGAAATTCCTCTCAGCAAACAACTGTATCGATATTATGACTTGTGTTGATTCAGGCCTAGGCAATGCTATCAACCTCAAACATTTCTACTTACTATGAAGCACTTAAGTGGTAAGCGAGTGTCAGCTAAAAAGAGCACTCAATTTGACAAATATTATCCGGCGCTCTGGACAACTCTGGAGAAAGTGTTGAATTGCTGCTTATCCACATAAAGAGAAAAAGCTGGCCCAAAGCATTCCATAATAGCGAGAGACTTATTGTGTCAATATTTTATTTATTGCTCATAACTTTGGTATAAATTTAATTCTTTATCTAAGGATTTCAGTTGTCGAGCGATGATTTGTCAGTTTAGAATGCCACTAGTACTAAATTACGAAACTGATTTGGTTTGTACAACCGTTTGTGTCACAGTTAGGGAATAAGACTCGACAATCTCTCCGGGTTGATTATATACTGCTTGCTGAGCATCATTTACACACGAAGGACATATAGGTACATGAATCGGGTGGAAAGCGGAGCAAGCTATTTGTGAAACGGATTTTATTACAATAATTGGTGAATGCCCGGTGTTTCATGAGCAATAACAAAGTTATTTTTAATCAACATATACAATATTTACTATTCTAACTTTTAAATGAAGGTGTTTGTTTATTTTTCTGTGTGTCCGGCCAATGCAAAATTTAAATATTAGGTAGCTCGAGGCATAGGTAAAACAGATTGTTAAAAACATTTCTTCGTCTTGTACACTTTCGTTCAAGATTTTAAAAAACCTATAAACAGTGGCAGGCAATGTAGTTGTCATTTGTTAAGTTTCTTAATAAATTTGAATAACTTAAAGGTTGACTTGCAACAAAATTCACATTACAGATATTTGATATCAAGAGATTCACCATGTCTTACTCTGTCGTGTTGTAGGTGCAAAATATGTGGAAATGTGATTACAAGCTCTTAAAAGCTCCAAAACGAACAGTTAATCGCCGCCACTCGAGACCGCCGTAGTTTGAATTCTCTTTCAAAAACGGCTCAAATGTGACGTAGTTGTGAGAGATGGTTTCTGTTTACACTTTCATGCAACCTTATTCGTCGAAATATTTTCACAAATATACTTCACGCATTCAATAAAACCATGTCTATTGTTCTTACCCGTCTATTTTATCGGCATCGTAATGCTGCCACTTTGAGCACTGATATCTCAAAGCCTACCATAAAAATCTGCTTAATTTTTTAATCTTAGCTTGAACGATTGCATATCATCCTCTGATAAACATGATGAGCCTGTTGGTCACCTGTGATAATCGAAAAAGGCTGCAAAGATTATTTGCGAAGCATTGGGTCACATGAACAGATTACGACTTGCCAATTAGACCAGGCCGAAACAAAACTGTAAAGTAGCGTGCATCTATATTTGATACGGGGTCTTCGGTGAAACCCGAAGTGTTTGTCATAAACTAGTGCTACGATAAGTTTTATATTGAGCTTTTTATTGGCCTTTCAATTCACGTGAGAACATCATGTGACAAGACAATAACCAAATTTCATGGCTACGTCATCGAAATAAAGAGATTCCAATCTATCGTTTTTGAGCTTTTAAGAGCTTGTAATCACATTTCCACATATTTGGCACTTACAACACCACAGAGTAAGACATGGTGAATCTTTTGATACCAAATAACTGTAAGGTGAATTTTATTGCAAGTCAACCTTTAAGCTAGCCTAAGTTTTTACTATAATCAAAGCTGTGTCCGTCCTTCTGTCTGGGCGTTAAAAAAAAAATTTCACCTCACTGGAATCAAACCCGTACATTCGAATGCATGGATGTTAAGCCATGTGCATTACCACCAACCATGCAGCCAGCTTGCCAGGACGCGGAATAATTGTACGTACAGTTGTTATGCATCATGATCTTCAAGCATGCTTGTAGCAACCAAACAATTATTCCATAGTATGGCAAGGTGGCAGCGTGGCTTATGGGTTAGTGTGCTTGTATGCAAAACCTGTCCGAGTTCAAATCCAATGTGAGGCAGTTTTTTCATTCCTATAACTTTACTGCTATAACTGGACCCATGACGACAGACAGACAGACACTTGATTATATATATAGAATATATAGATGATGTATGATATGCCAACCACTGTAAGCATAGCACTGTAAGCATAGCAAATAATTGTAGGAATTCCTCATTGTTACTCACCATGACTGATTGTGTTCCTGCAGTACTCTCTTCATGATGCCCTCACCTACAGCCCTGCAGTGTTCCGAGACTCTCTCGCTAAGCTCGAGTTTGTTATTTATCAGATGCTGCAGTGTCAGCACTTCCTCCATAGCAACGGTACAATCATGGGTGAGTAACAATAGCGATGTCTATGCCATTGTATAAGCATTAGCGAGTGACAGTCTTGATATCTATTGCTTTGGTATAGTCAGTAGCAATTTTGATGTCTATGCTATCGCATGGTCGCTCATGAGTGTGCAGTCTTAATGGATCTGAACTTTTTTTAGCTGAGGCAAAGCTGAGATAGTTTTTCTACTGAGCCGTGTCATGTGTAACAATTTATTTGACAGACACCTCTATCGCAGAGTCTGAGTCAGTCCAGGGTCTCGCCTCTTCTCGGGCAATAGAATATGCTTGCTCATTCAGAATACGCAATTTTGGATGACAAGCTATTTATAAGGACCAGTAGCCAGGTTAATCTATCTGTTTCCTTCTCTGACCAGGCACCATTACACTAAAGGATATCTACCTAGATGATAACTTATGGATATCAATGTGCCCGAAGTTCTCCTCTGACTTTCTCTCATCATCTGAGGACGATCGTAGTCTATCACATAACTCCCCTAGTCAAACTCAAGTGAATAACGAAGCGGGTAGGTCTATTTCAATTGTTCCTCTTAATGCAAAGGCCCAGACAACAAGAGTGTAAAATACAACAAAAAGTACTAGAAAATGTGTGGTTATGAACCCATTCGCCCAGTGGCTGTACGCGTAGTCAACTTACTGAGCTTTCTACATGTTTGTGTTGCGAAAGCAGTTTTAACTGGATGAATTAACTGCGCAAAGTTTATTATTATTTTTCCCGGACAGCCATAAATCGTAATTTAGTCGGCCTCCACCATATTGGTCTGATCGGAAATAATTAATTACATATTTGCCATCATTTGATCAGGTTTTATCATGATGTTCGCACTTTATGTCCGGCCTTTTGCTTAACATTTGTACATTGAAACCAAGTTCCATGTTTGAGTGAACCAACACTAGATGACAGCAACTAAGTCAATGATCTGCCAGATGGTAAAAAGAATCCTTTTTATTCTTGCCGTATTTGGCTAGCATCAAGTTATTTTCTTATTGCGGTTTGTCATTTATGACATCAGAAGGTTAGAAGTTAAGCCAATAATATAGCACTCGCTTCAGATTCATTGAATACTCGTTTAATATGGTTACTAAGCAACAATAGCTGTAGTTCCTCATGCAGAGTTCTAGTCTAACATCTCATCTATTTACTAGTGTATGACTGAGGTTTCCTTTACTCAGTAATCTGCTAGTGTCTGAATGTGTAAATAACTTGGCCAACCACTGACTTTGACTGGCTGCCATTACTATAGATCTGAATATTTGAATTTCTCTTTGACTGCAGACGAATCATCAGAAGGAAAATTACTGGAAAACATGAACAACATAATTAGAGGTGAGAGTGAATAAAGACTAGGGTAACTTGTTAAATTTTTCTACTTGTATGCTGTTAGAATATTTTACATATAGCTCTCAGTTGACTCATTCTCGACCCCTTGATGAACCTATTTTGGGCACCAAACTTGTGTATTCTAGGTAACAACCTACCTCTAAAGTGTTAATTGCGAGTTTTAGTTCCTCAGGTTTTCCCCCGACCAAACACGAGCGGAGCGATTGGTTGGGAGATTTATAATAAATGCACATGTGCACACAACTCCCGAAAAATTATCCGTTAACAGCCGTCACCAAACCCTTGTAACGAAATCTTACCAACAAATTTAACCATTTTTCTGTAAAATTGTTGAAGTATAATAATGATACAAAGCGCATATAAACCTATTTAAATATGTTACCAAGCCTTTGAAAAGTTACCGTAAATTCCTAAAACTAACCCATCTAATCGGATTATACATAAATAGACGGATTTATTTGGCCGAAAATCGTTATTAAAACTTGCTAAGCCTCACTTTTATCAAAGTTAAGACCGGAAATTAAAACACCGAGCGACAGAGAATGGAACGATTAAGTCGTGCGTATTTCATGAAAAAAATAACGTGCACATTTCACCAGTCTATAGTATTGTCGAATTGCCGAAGGTTTCTGTAATTGACGCAGGAGTACTGAAATCGTTTCATTTTTGCCGATTTCAAAGTAACTGACATTTTAGAGTTTTTTTTTGAGTACTTTGGTATTCTAACTGATGTCCAACGTAGTGTAAGTAAAGGAAATGACAATATTTTTTTCTAACGATTTTTATGAGGTTATTACAATATTTAATTATAAGTTTGGATGACTACAGAACAATGACTACGTAGTACAGATTTTCTAAAAATCTATATAAATATCACAACTTCTTGATATTGCTAGCTATGATGTTTTGAAATGTAAACAAAATTGTGCATTGGTTTTATATTATTACTATATTAATAATATTGGTTATTCTAATAATATCAGTGCATGTTACTTCTAATATTGGCCAATATTGCATTTCTCCTATTGCAGGGGTAGAGATATAAACATATAATCTTTTCCTTTCATTATTGCTGTTTGTTGTGTATAATAACACCCACACCCAGTACATTACAGCTACCATTGCAGTTATCCTATTGCACTGCAGTGCCATTTGACTGCTAATATTGCATTTCTCAACCATCAGTACCCTTTCTTTTTTTCCAATATCACTTTGGTCGTGGGCTGTATGACAGTGGAATTTCTAGTCTGTAGTATATGATTTATTTGCTTGATATGGATATAAGGATCTTTGTTATATATAACACCGATTAATTGTGTAAGCGCAACGTATTCAACGATGCCTATTAAGTTGGTATCAGATCTATATGCTACCTTATTCTGGCATGCAAAGCAGGTAGCTTGTCAGAACTGACAGAGAAGTGGGTTCATGGGGATATCTCCAATTTTGACTATCTCATGCATATCAACAAATGCAGTGGCAGGATGTCGGGACACCCAAACCACCACCCTGTTTTTCCATGGATCATGGACTTTTCTCAACCACTAGGAGGTTGGAGAGATCTTACACAGTCTAAATTCCGTCTAAACAAAGGTTTGGAGGTTTGAAATATCCGCTTATTTTTAATAGTAAGACGTCAACTCTGCATTGTATTTCAACCCTACCATCATCAGGTCCTAACCAAATTTGTTCATTTCACCATGACTATGGCTGACAATACGCTCTCTGCTGATTGTCGCTCTAGACATGCTAAAGCATGTGCTTTCACAACAAGCTTTTGCTGCCAGGTGATGCTCAACTGGATCAGACATTTGAAGTGGCTCAGCAGGTCTTGCAGGAGCAGCAGGATGAGGAGAAGGAGGATTCTCCCGCAGGTCAGTCATGCTGTCTAAATCACACATTTTTTTCCATCTGTCCCTATTTTTTCACATTTACTTGTCACTTCATCAGTAAACCTTCCTAACACCATAAAGATTCTGAGCATTCCCTTGCTGGTAACAAACTGTTCTGTCGCAGCACAGCAGCCCCATTTATTGCATTTTCCCATGAGAATGTTCATGTGGTCAGACTGTCTATCAGTCTGTATTAAGCTAAGAAATGGTTGATTCGTGTAGTATTTCCACACCACATCTCTATCAGTCTGTATTAAGCTAAGAAATGGTTGATTCGTGTAGTATTTCCACACCACATCTCTGATGTGCTCTCTGACATCACCTACTACACATACAAAGCCAGAAAAACTCCAAAGGAGACCCTTTGCCAGTTTGTTAGACAGAAGTGGGTGCCCCATGAGTATCCATTGTCTGTACAACGTTTGCAGGTACTCATTCACCTTAATAGGGTTTTTGGGTAGATTAATAATGAGAATACTGTGAGTAGAATTGCGAAGGGTTAAATATTTTAAACTTTTTTATTTTGTAGCTTTTTCAATAAATATTTGATGTGTAAGATAAATATAGGATGTATTTTTCTGTGTTGAATCTTTGAAACTTATCTTGATTTGGCTTCAGCAAATTACATACCATTGGCCTGTTATGTGACTTGTGTCACATGATTGGCCAGTGATGTAACCTGTTTCACATGATTTTCTAATTATGTGACCTGTGTCACATGATTGGCCAGTGATTTAACCTGTTTCACATGATTGGCTAGTCATGTGAAATGTGTCACAACCACGATTCGCCAGCTATATAATCGGTATCACACATTGGCCAGTTATGTAATCTATACCACACAATTGGCTGGTTGTGTTACCTGTGTTACATGGCTGGTCAGTTATGCAATCTGTGTCACATTATGGCCAATTATTTAATGTAAGTCACATGATAGTACAATTGCGTAGCCTGTGTCATCCCATTGGTCAGTTATGTCTAGGAAAACCTAGTTTATTAGTTGTTAGAATATTTTAGTAGTTGTTGTGCATTACCACCATCTACTTACTCTCCCTGTTTGATGCCTAGCGATATCGAATTTTTAGTCCATTGCTTCATATGGTAGCTGTTACTATAGCCATACTAGTCAGAAAGCAAACAGAGAATTACAGCAAGGGTTTCTGCCTTTTCATTGCAGGAGTGGACGCCAGATGAATGCATTCCCGAGTTCTTTACGGATCCTTCTATTTTTCGTTCAATTCACGCTGACTTGCCTGACCTCGAGGTACCTTCATGGGCCGAGTCTCCGGAGGATTTTATAGAAAAGCATAGAAATGCTCTGGAGAGTGACTATGTTTCCCAGAGTCTTCATCACTGGATAGACCTGACCTTCGGGTGTGACAGAACATCATCATAGACTTTGCCATCGTAACTTGTCATTAAAATGGAGACTGAGGAGTTTACAGAAATGTATTTGTGTATAATAAAGAGTGATCTATTCATCCATATTCCTCGCTGTGAATATAACAAGATGACTGTAACTTGACAGGTACAAGCTGAGCGGAAAGGCCGCAGTAGACGCTAAGAATGTCTGTCTAGAGCTGGTAGACGGTCACACGACCTTTACAGATCATGGAGTTGTCCAACTTTTTAGTAAAGCCCATCCTGAGAGAGTCTGCGCATCTAGCAAGTATATCTCTTGCAAGGCACCAGATATTTTATACAAACAGTTGCCACCACGTCAGCCAATGACAACCCGTAATGCAGACAATCCAGAGTCTCTATTGGATAGTTCAGAGGTGAACTCTATCTCCATTCACTTTCTTATTGCACCATATCTTTTCTGATCTTCTATTCCATATTCCTTCTTTTCTTCTTTCCCCATTCTATCTCACCCTTTCTCGTTCTATATCTTGTCTTTTCAGCCCATCCTTTCCCATCCTTTCCCCATTCTATCTCACCCTTTCTCGTTCTATATCTGGTCTTTTCAGCCCATCCTTTCCCATCCTTTCCCCATTCTATCTCACCCTTTCTCGTTCTATATCTGGTCTTTTCAGCCCATCCTTTCCCATCCTTTCCCCATTCTATCTCACCCTTTCTCGTTCTATATCTTGTCTTTTCAGCCCATCCTTTCCCATCCTTTCCCCATTCTATCTCACCCTTTCTCGTTCTATATCTTGTCTTTTCAGCCCATCCTTTCCCATCTCATCTTATTTCATTTCCTCTCAATTCTTTTCTTCCCATACCCTCTTCTTCCTTTTCATCTCCTATTGCTCCCTTCCATTCCTTCTCATTCCATCTCATTCTCTCTCATTCCATCTCATCTCCTTTGATCCCTCTTATTCCCTCCCATCCCTTCTTTTGGTTTCCCACCCTCTCTCATTTCTTCTCACCCCTTCTTGGAATCAAAGAAAAGGCTAATTTAAAACACCTAAACTTTTTTTGAATTTTCCATGCAGTCAAGTCTACAGACTCTATCTTTATCTAACAGAGATTTGTTACTCATATTTAATTTAGGGGGCATATTAGCTTATCTGTGAATAAAGAACATGACATGAACATGAAGAGTATACTCTTTAGCATTAGTGCATTTAATGACTTCAAGCCTGGTTCCCATATACGTCGCAAAGCACCGGCGACAGCACCGCAGGCTATTAGCAGTGAAATGAGAACCTATGCGCCGGGTACCGCCGAGGATGGCCGGTAGTTGCCGGCGGTGACGCAATAGTTTAGTGCTGTTCAAATTTCGCAAAAGGCTGCAGGCAAAACCTTCCCGAAACGCACTGTACAGGTGAAGGTCGCCATTATAGAAACGGCATGGCGAGCGAACATTTTATTTGATTACGCGATTATGTTTAGCGATGCAGCCTATATGTGAACAGATGCCGCCGAGCCAAACGTCGCAAACGTTTTGCTGCGCAAGTTACCACTGGAGTCTCACAATCGATATGGGAACCAGACTTTATTAACCTCATGTACAGGGAGGGGAGAAACATACGCAGCGGAGCGAACTCATTACATACCCTCAGGCTCACGAAATGTTCACAGATATCTTAATGAGATTTCTGTTATTTTGGAGTGGCTTGCATGGTTCCCGAATCCAACTGTAGTCTTATTGCTAATGTCATTACTGTCATAGAAGTTATGTACTAGCCACCTAACTATGCCATCCTACTACACTTCCAGTGTCTCCTTTGCAGTTTGACAATTTAGTAAAGTCTATGGAGACATTGTCATCAGAGCCCATTCACCTTCCACCGGACTTTGACCCGACCCAACTGATAGAGAGGATAGAGAAGGATCCACAGACTCGCACACTTTCCAAGGTGACTCTCTCTAACTCAGCTACCCTAGCATAGTCCTCTTTATGACTTTTCACTACATCTTACAGCTGCCTTTGATCTACTAGTCACTACTAGCACCTACTAGTCACTACTAGCACCTACTTCCTCTGAGTGATTGTTAATATCTGACTTCGTGAATAAACATTCGGCTTGCGCTTACATTCTTATCAAGCGCTTTTTTGCTTCTTCACATTTTTTTAAAACGTTTGTCAGTCTTCTGGATGTCATTTTCCTTGTGTCATAGACTTGCACCTGCCGTGACTGTCCATTTCATAACGACACTCTCTACCTCGGGTGTCTGTTGGCTAAGATGATATTGCCTATGCAAACAAGACTGATACCTGATCACACATCGATGAGCCTTGATGGCTATCTAAGCTGCATACGGCAGCTTGTACTCAAACATGAGCAGATTATTCCCAGGTGAGTATGCGACCTCCTGTCTATTATCGACTTACTGTAGATGTTAACAAACAGGTGAGTATGCATTGTCTAGTATCGACTTACTGTAGATGTTAACAAACAGGTGAATATGCATTGACTAGTATCCACTTACTGTAGATGTTAACAAACAGGTGAGTATGCATTGTCTAGTATCTACTTACTGTAGATGTTAACAAACAGGTGAGTATGCATTGTGTAGTATCGACTTACTGTAGATGTTAACAAACAGGTGAGTATGCATTGTCTAGGATCTACTTACTGTAGATGTTAACAAACAGGTGAGTATGCATTGTCTAGTATCCACTTACTGTAGATGTTAACAAACAGGTGAGTATGCATTGACTAGTATCCACTTACTGTAGATGTTAACAAACAGGTATGCATTGTCTAGTATCAACTTACTGTAGATGTTAACAAACAGGTATGCATTGTCTAGTATCAACTTACTGTAGATGTTAACAAACAGGTGAGTATGTATTGTGTAGTATCGACTTACTGTAGATGTTAACAAACAGGTGAGTATGCATTGTGTAGTATCGACTTACTGTAGATGTTAACAAACAGGTGAGTATGCATTGTCTAGTATCTACTTACTGTAGATGTTAACAAACAGGTGAGTATGCATTGTCTAGTATCTACTTACTGTAGATGTTGACAAACAGGTGAGTATGCATTGTGTAGTATCGACTTACTGTAGATGTTAACAAACAGGTGAGTATGCATTGTCTAGGATCTACTTACTGTAGATGTTAACAAACAGGTGAGTATGCATTGTCTAGTATCTACTTACTGTAGATGTTAACAAACAGGTGAGTATGCATTGTGTAGTATCGACTTACTGTAGATGTTAACAAACAGGTGAGTATGCATTGTGTAGTATCTACTTACTGTAGATGTTAACAAACAGGTGAGTATGCATTGTGTAGTATCCACTTACTGTAGATGTTAACAAACAGGCGAGTATGCATTGTCTAGTATCCACTTACTGTAAATGTTAGGAAAACTTGTACATATGTTCCTATTTTATACCTCCGTAGTTGGAGCAAGTCAAGAATCAAACTAAAGGTTAGAGGGGAGCCTCAAAGAGGCCCCTTCCTTCTATTTATGTAGCACTGAATTATTACCACTGTGTTATGTGGTACAAGTTTTTGAAATGATTTCAATTATTGAGAATAAATTTTAAAACTGAATTAATTTGAAATAATTTATGGTCTGCAAAATTAAAAATCCTTTTTTATAGTTCATAACCTTCTGGTGTATGACATTTTTAAGCATCATTTATAGAAATAACCAATTTGAGCTAGTAAGAATCAGAAAGTGTTATCTAAGCCAGGGTTAACTTGTTCAGTATCAAAATTGGACCTACCCCTTTTAGACATTCATATAAAAAATCTCAAGGCCATATTGTCATAAATCAGGCTTCAAGGAAAATGGTTACAAAACTCATGTTATAGTATACATATAGCAAGTTTATGGTACACATAGGGTGAGCTTATGGTATACATTTAGCGAGTTTATGGTACACCTATGGTGAGCTTATGGTATACATTTAGTGAGTTTATGGTACACATAGGGTGAGCTTACGGTATACACTCAGCGAGTTTATGGTACTCATAGGGTGAGCTTATGGTATACATATAGCGAGTTTATGGTATGATATACATATGGTGAGTTCATTGTATACATATCATTACTTCAAATGGTTTTGTGACATGATTAAAACCATCATATTTCAAATATACCGTAAAACCTGTATTTGAACGCCACCTTTGAGAGAAGGGTTGAAAAATAGAGCGCCACCCTTTAATTGAACGCCACTTCTATTTGAAGGCCACTTCTGTTTGATCGCCATTATCAGACATTCTTGGTCTTTACGAACCCATAATAACGAGTGATCAGTAAAAAAATGTCCACAAAGCCGGACTAATAAAGACTCGATTACATCAATAACATTTAATTCGTTCGTTGTTGCTGTTTGTATCGAAGTCCGTTTTCTAACTCTAAGTTTTTACAGTTTTTTCATTAAAACTTTGAATGCAATGCCATAAAAATAATAAGTAACTGTATCAGGCTAATAGTAGTTCCTTGTTTAATGCGGTCTTGATACTTTAGTATCTTTGAAAAAGTTTTACTCATTTACGATTGAATCTGCTACTACATATTTTGAGGCTAAAATTTTGGAGCGGTTTTGATTACACGCGGTTTCTCTTTATTTGCGCGAGAAGTATAAATTGCATCGCGTAAAAGTTTTGTTGTGCTCTAAATTATTTGGACGCTAATATCGACTAGCTCAGCTGTGCAGAAGAAGAGCTGAGGTCACAAGGCACTGTGGAAGTCATTGAACAGCCAGAAGAATCTGAGATGGTTCCAAATTAAGGCAACAATCAGAACGCAGCTGGTCGAGCAAACAATGCTAATATTTTTGTTTTAAAAATGTTAGTTTTGGTTTCGAAATGTATTATAAATATGGTTTGTTTAGGTCACTTGTTTTTGAATATATATTTGTAGCATTTGATAGATTATTATTATATAACTTAGAAGCTTGCAGGTTTATAGCATATTATTTGATAGCACCGTTGCGGTTATATAAACTCGGCTTACAATGGATCGGCGCTCATAACTCATCTTTTATTGCACATAAAAAGCTAGTTTTGGCTGCAATTGTTGCAAACATATCAATGGGCGCAATGAACTTTTATGCAAACTTGTAAAATATAGATATAAAATGAAAATATGCCTTCAAATTTAAAATGAAATAAAAAACTTGAAAGCTCCAACAAATTACAACGCAGAATATAAGATCATAATAGGTTAATTGCAAGCAATAGATATCAACTGGTAGAGATATGTATCAGCTTCTCCGTGCATATTTATTTAGAGATATATGACAAGTTGGAGGTAAGTCTGCAAATTTCTTGCATTCAAAAGGGTTTATGTCGCTCTGCAGAAAGGAGAGTTTCCAACATTCATTTCACCCGTGTAAGGGTCATGTTTATCTTTTGAAAATTGTGACAAGGTGTTTGAAAAATACAACATGACCCTTTATTTGAACGTCACCTCTAATAAAGCGCCACTATAGAAGAAGGGTTGAAAAATAGGGCGTCATGACATTCAAATAAGTGTTTTACGGTATATGTGTAGGAAACATGTTTTACCTGAAATCAATTTAATAAAAATATTTTCCCTATTTAAGAACCGCATCTAAAGTTAAAAAGAAATTTTAATGTTGTAGGGCTCTGTATGAGATCCTGCGAACAGCTTTGGAGATAGATGACTCTTTTGAAACTAATCTCACCTGCAACTACCAACTCCCTCCAGTCATTCCTGACCTTTTGCTTGCCCCATCGGTAGTTTTATTTTTACATGCTGTGTTGTTCCGTTTTGTTCTAGTATTGTATACATTGCTCCGAGTGATTGGTAGCCTGTGGTATTACTATATCTAGTGTAGTTAATAGAACTATATCTAGTTCTATTAAATACACTTGTTAATAAAACCTATATATATATATAATTCGGTTTTATTAACAAGTGAATAAAACCTAATTACTCATAAAAATTGATCTTGATTACAAGCCCTACGCTACGGCGAGCTATGCTAATGTGTATTATGGGCTTCATCACTCTTCCAGCTTTTTTTTTTTGTTTTATTACTGATGTTGATGGATATGAATCAAAAATCAAAAAAATCAAATTTTTAGTGATGCATGTTTAATAGAATAAGTAATTTAGTTAGATTTATTTATTTCATTCCACCACAGCCATGTTCACAGTATCCTTAATAGACCACGCCTAAGCTCATATGATTTTGATAGATCGTAGTTGGTAGATCAAACCGATATTCAGGTTGCTGTTCATAGACTACACTTACATTCAAGTTACTTGTAATATACCACACCTCTATTCAAGTTACTTCAAATATACCACACCTCTATTCAAGTTACTTCTAATATACCACACCTTTATTCAAGTTACTTCCAATATACCACACCTCTATTCAAGTTACTTCTAATATACCACACCTCTATTCAAGTTACTTCCAATATACCACACCTCTATTCAAGTTACTTCCAATATATCACACCTCTATTCAAGTTACTTCTAATATACCACACCTCTAACTAAATTAATTATAATATATTACACCTTTATTCAAGTGGCTCCTAGTAGATTTCACGTATGGCCAGCCCACTCTGGTCAGACTTAACTTTTGCTCAAATCAGTCCCCATGTATCAGGCTTGCATATATGCGAGTTGCGGTTTCATTTACTCAACTAATCAAGCCTTAAGTCAAGCGCAAATCAAGTGCTCATTTGCTCGTTGGCACATCTAGTCTGTGTTGTCTCCTTACATTCCACCTCGTATAATATTTTAGGTGCTGCCATTCCCCTTCTACTTCCAGCATATGTATGAGCTGATTTCCTACCATCGTCTTACTAGCTTTCTCTCAGACAAGGATGAGTTTACTTCGGCGCTGTGCTACATACAAAAAGAAAACGAACGTGAAGAGGTGGAACTGAGGTTAAAGGAGCGAATTAACCTTCACACTCAATTTTTGTCTGAAGTACATATTTAACCTAAAGATCAAGTTGCGCCATTTTAGCTATAGGCTGATGATCAACAGTTTATTTTGAGTTCTAAGCAAGCTATCTGCATCCTATATATGATCCTATGATTGGTCAGTTCGGGAGTTCATTCGTGGTTGACAGTGTTTGTAACTATGTAATTGCGAATATCTGTATGCTTAGGAAATGCATGAGCTGTAAATATGTAGCTGGTAAGATCTATAACTTGTTTATTTAGAAATATAAAGTCCTAATTATGCCTCAGTTTACTACATGTTAACATTTTACCTCTGTCTTATTTGACTACAACTCTAACATCTTACCTTTTTATGCTGGCTGGTTAAAGAGTGCTGATCAATCACCATCTGGTATTGTTGTTGGTAGTTTGGGACAAGGCTGCAGTGGGAGGGTATGGAGCTTTACCTACCTTATGTCACCGAACTGCTGGCGATGCAGGAAGGAGACCATTGTATGCAGGCGGCTTGGTATATCTTTGGTCAGCTCTCACAGATTCTTGGAAAGTCCCTGACTAGGAAATATGTTTCTAGTCTTATACTTGATCTCTTCAACAAAGGTGAGTTCACTGGTCTAGACAGCAGATCAAAGAACAAATATAGATCATTACTTCATTCCCCTTCGGGTCCGCGCCTCATCAAGTTAAGTGTTACTTCCCTTTTTATTCTCCTCAGATGTCAGCAATGTACGTAAAGTCAAGCTTTTCCACAAAGCCTTTATTCAACAGCTTATCATGCAACTCGGTGTCTCTCACTTTGCTGAGGAATACACACTTCCACTCGCTTCAGCTCTTTGCGCCTCCTCACTCGCCGCTGTTGAAGCTGACCTTGAACAGCATGGACAGGTTGGTAAAAGTGTCAGCGGGTTCTTGCTACTTCTGTTTGAGCGGCACTAGGAATGTTTTGGAGTGCAGGTCAGACAACAGTTCAGTCCTACACTTTTAATACTATGTGCCTTCATCGAGCCTGAGTACCCAAGTATTAGGTCCTATTAGAGCAGTGGTTCCCAACCTTTATTTACTCCTGCAGCCCTGAAAAAACTTTGCTCTAACCTCGAACCCCGTACATTTTATTTTTTGTTCAAGGATAAAAGATGTGGAATTGTACAAAATTTCATCAAAAAAGATATTTATTTTACTGAAATATATGTAAAAAAGACTTTTAGACAAGAAACATCACAGATTGATGTTTGAACAAACTTTACAAAAATAATAACATATGTTTGAAATGTAAAACAGTAAAATCAGGAACTAGCTTCGAAATACTTAGACAGGAATTTATTTTTTTAATATGTAAAAAAATCAAAAATATGGACTAGAAAGGATATCCCAGATCTACATTTGAATATACCTGACAAAAAATAATTGCTTACTTAAAATATGTAAAAGATAATAGAATCAAAAGGCTGACATCCAAAACGTTTGCTAATTTCAACTCAATGACTCTTTTGTTCCTGGTTCATGCTTATTAGTCTTTGAAATCGTGGAACTATGTTGCTGATAGCAACACGCATGTCTGCTTGTGCATTCAAACAATTTCTGGATTTTTGTCTTAATTGACAAAAGGGTGCTAAATCCTGACTCGCATAACCATGTCATCGCAAATGGAATGAGCACCGCAAGTGCAGCTTCACAAAGCCCTGGAAATGAAACTATAGCCGAGCATTAATACGCTTCCAAAGTTTTACTTTCAAATTGCATTTCAAGAGCACGGTTTGAATGCAGTTCTATAAGATCTTCTTTCAGCTCTACATCATCTGACATTTTATTCAAATCGAAGGCATATGGATTCATAATCCATTCTTCAGAAGATTCCAGCTTCCCAACTCCAAAATATCTATCAAATGACGTCGATAACACTTTCAAATGAGCCAAAATTTCTCCACAAACAGTAGGGAGCCAAAATTTCTCCACAAACAGTAGGGAGCCACAATTTCTCCACAAACAGTAGGGAGCCACAATTTCTCCACAAACAGTAGGGAGCCACAATTTCTCCACAAACAGTAGGGAGCCACAATTTCTCTACAAACAGTAGGGAGCCACACTTTCTCCACAAACAGTAGGGAGCCACAATTTCTCCACAAACAGTAGGGAGCCACAATTTCTCCACAAACAGTAGGGAGCCACAATTTCTCCACAAACAGTAGGGAGCCACAATTTCTCCACAAACAGTAGGGATCAAACTTGAAGATTCATTGCCATCAACTATTTCTTCAAATGATGGAAAAGTTGAAACATTTCAATTTTTCACTCTCCGACACCACAGATTTAACTTATCAATGAATGCATTTAGCTTTTCATAGCAATTCAACATGTTTACATTTTTACCTTGAAATGATAAACTCAGATCATCCATACGGGTGAATATGTCACTCAAATACACTAAGAATTGGTTGAATTCTTGCGATTTCAACTCTTCAAGCAGATCACAGTAGCGGGCGTTCCTCCAGAAAGACTTTGATTCCTTCTCGCAGGTCGAAGAAACTCTTAGCTTTAACGGAAAAAGACGAAGAAGCATCACGTTGCATATACTTGGGTCCCAAAATATTTTAATGTAATTGTCCGCGTGAGAAGAATTAGCCTTGACCCCAGCTATTGTAATCGAACCTTACGAAAAAAGTTCTTAACAGGGGCGTCGTAACGCGTGGCCGCATCTGTAAAATAATCAGCGTGGGCTATAGCTATATCTATAGCTGGACGCACACACCAACACTTAGAAATATATATCTTTATATAGATCATATGATGAAATTTTGTATGTTTTGCAGTATCGCACTTAAACGCGGAAAAGTCGTTCAGCAAGGACTCAAAGAAGTAACATCTTGGGAATCCTTTTTCTGTTTGGTGACATGATGTTTTTATCCGATTAAGATCAATTCATCATCAATGTAGTGAATGTACATATGAAAGAGAAATCAAAAATGAAAATACTATTAACTTAAGATTTCCGTGACGTTATCGACCTAAGTTTTTGAAAACTTTCTTAAGAGTTTCCTCAAAAGATATGATATCCTTTAAAGTGCAAAACAATTCATTAAACTAAGGAAATTTCTTAAAAGTTGCAGCCCTGCTTCTCGCACCCCTTGGAAGGATGTCTCGCACCCCCTGGGGGTGCGAGCACCCCCTGGGAGTGGTAGCACTTCTGGTTGGGAGCCAGAGTATTAGAGGAAGGGATGGGAAGATTACCATTGAGTGATTGTGTGTTTATGGCAGGTTAGGCCATGCTCAATGCCTTGTGATTTAGTGAAGGTATGTTATGAACCTTATAACACACAGTATGTGTGAAATTACAATATTTGGAAGTCCTGTTAGCGTAGACTCTATATGTATATCCATAGCGCAAATCTGTCTCACTAGTGGATGGGCTGGACCTGCCCTCTGTCCTTGTTGATTGTGTAATTTGGCTCGCTGCTAGACTCGGACCTTTGCTGACCGCTAAATACTTGACCTCCCGAATTCTGCTGACCATGAAGGAGAGCTACAGCACGCCCCTCGCCTTTGCTGAGTCCAGTGGTAGGCTGTTCACACTGTATCTTTTTGTGCATGCTTTAGTAGAGTTTGTTGCACTATATTCGTAAGTGACTTTTTCAGTCACTTCTGTTCACATACAGGCTAGTCCATAAAGGATACTCTAAGCAGGTCAAAGTTTTCTTTAGGTAGTGCAGTATGTAGGTCATGCTAGTCCATAGGCGATACTCTAAGTAGGTCAAAGTATTCGTTAGGTAATACAGTATGTAGGTCATGGTATTCGATATGTGATACTCTAAGTAGGTCAAAGTATTCTATAGGTAATACAGTATGTAGGTCATGCTACTCCATAGGCGATACTCTAAGTAGGTCGAAGTGTTCTTTAGGTAATACGGTAGGTAGGTCATGCTACTCTGCAGGAAATGTTATTTGTAGGTCGAACAGGGCTGACGTCTGATCTGATATCAAAGACGGTGTATGGAGATGTGATGCTGATGCCTGCCATACAATGTCTAGAAGAGATTTCATTCCTCTATGGAGAGCAATTTATTCTTCTCCAATATATACCTGCTATCAAGCGTGTTGTAAGTTACCTCTCCTACACCAGGACATACCTTGTCACACTCTACTCTCACCTGCTGCCATCTGCTGCTCATGATTCTTCCCAAAGTAGTTACTTTCTCATGATGCATGTTGTCTATGCTTAATGGAGTCTATGATACATTATCATTCTTCCCCTTTGATGCTACGTGAGATGAGGTTATGTGAGATGGCGCTATAGGCTATATACAAGACTACAGGTTGTTGATTACGTGAGGTATCAGATTACTTGTATCTGTAACTCACCAAGTGAGTCTATTATTTGCTGACTTGCCTCATTTCAACAGTTGCTTCTCCTCACATAGTTTTGCTTTTAGTTCTAGTTTTTTTCCCCTCCCATTCCCCTCCCCTCTTCCCACCCCTCCACTCCTTTCATTCCCCCTCCCCTCTTTCTATCCCTCCACTCATTCCATACACCCGTCCTCCATACATCGCTCCTTTTATAACCCCTCTTTCCATACACCCACTTCCATAACCCATCTTTTTATACACCCCTTTCATACACCCCTTTCATACACTCCTCTTTCTATACACCCCTTCCATACACTTCTCCTTCCATATATCCCCCTTCCATACACCCTCCTTTTTATACACTCCTCTTTCCACATACCCCTTCTTCCATATAGCCCTCCTTCTATACATCACTATTATTATAACCCCACTTCACGACCCCTTCTTCATACACCACTCTTTTCATACACCCCCTTCCATACACCTTCCTTCGATATACCTCCATTCCCACCCCTTCCTCCAGTTTAAGAAATTGCAGACTCATCACTCTTCAGTTTTTCTTGTGACAATGTAAGATAACTTGTGTCATTGTTCCATAGATGATAGTTACTTAGGTTTCTATAGACGATAGTTACTTATGTTTCATGCGAAAGGATGAATGTTGTCAGCATCAACCAACTTGATGTCAGTCTATTTAGTATTCGCTTCTATTAGCTTCTAAGCTGTGACATTAAACATTCCGAGTGTAAATTGAGAATGTCAGAGAAGAAAGACAATACTTACATGTAATTGTCCTCTCCTTGATCATATTTACCTCATCTAATGGTCTCTTTTCAGATTTCATCATGTGAAACTCATGAGCTCCAAGAATCTTCTCCAGCCAGCTTGCTATCTTGCTGCACTTTGCTGTTGCATCTCATACCTTGCATAACAGATAGCACCTTGCTTGACCTCCTAGAGGTATGCAGTTCCCATTCCTTGTTTCAGTTTTATTCTTATTGTGGAGGTCAATTGCAATGATTGTTATGAAACAGTATTTCAATTTCTGTTGTACCCATTTACCTTAACGCTGAGTTTTACAATGTGAATGCTGTTTAGACTATTTGCATTAGCATTGGAGATACATGTAACCATGTTCTTGTACTTCTCAAGCACCTAGAGCAGGGTGAGGTTTACTTTGTGCTTTACTTAGATCAAGCTATGTATACTACACGAGTACTCGAATGTTGGTACATGTTGTCATCTTTGATTCTGGTTTGCTTTGATCAGTAATTTAATATCTTCTCTCCAATATCTTCAGTGTCGCGCTCTTCCATGTGAGGTTTGTAAATGTGCACTTGAAACTTGTTATAGATCCGGGTTATTGGAGAGATATTGCTTCCATTAATAACCATCGTATCCTCTCCGTTCCACTGTTTCCCGTTGATCAACTCCTCATACGATGGCACTTCCTGTCGTAGGCTGCTCGCCTTCAGAATCCTTGACCTCATCATTCTCGTGAGTCAGCGGATTGGCTATGACCAGACGAGGCGTTTCCTTCGACGCACTTTGCTCGCATTCTTCAGGTCATTTGACATTGTACACTCGGAGACAGGCACATGGTGTCGGTACAAGGAAGGTTGGTCGCTTCTTGTTTCCGCTATGCGTGACAAGTATGAGCGGGTTGCTAGGTTGAGCTCATGAATTGGTTACTGAAAATAGAGTAGTCACCTGTACAGTGGAACCTCTACTTGGGAAAAACCTGACATGAAATTTTCAAATTATAAAAATTTGTAGAAATATTGCTTCGGCCTATGAAGATGTTTCTAGATTAGAAAGAATGAAAAGCGCTTCGTCTTTTGGCCTCTTTGTTTCATTTGATTGAAAAGTGAAACAAAAATAAAAAAAAGCAAAAGAAGAAAGAAGAAAAAAAATCGATTTCATTTTGTGTGTTTATTTTGAATTTACTCGGTATGTTTTGAATTTAGTGTGTGCCATAGATATAGTAAACCCTACTATATCTATATCTATGGTGTTTACTATATCTATGGTGTGTGCTCATTTTCCTATATGTTGGTTTCTCTCAGCTGTCAACCATTAGCCCCCTCCTTGCGCTGTTGTATAATTTGGAGTTATCATATATAACATACTGAGTAGGACAACTTTAGTTTCTTGCAATACAATAGCGAAGTGTTTTCAGTTTGAGTTGATGCAATTATATCTTTCTACTCGCGCTCTCAAAACTTTTATTCTGAACAAAAGCAAGACAACAATACAATATCCAACTCCTGACCACCTTCCTCCCACTCTCCGTGGCCCACGCCAAAACCAAGACAACAATACAATATCCAACTCCTGACCACCTTCCTCTCACTGTCCGTGGCCCACGCCAAAACCAAGACAACAATACAATATCCAACTCCTGACTGCCTTCCTCTCACTCTCCGTGGCCCACGCCAAAACCAAGACAACAATACAATATCCAACTCCTGACTGCCTTCCTCCCACTCTCCGTGGCCCACGCCAAAACCAAGACAACAATACAATATCCAACTCCTGACTGCCTTCCTCCCACTCTCCGTGGCCCACGTCAAAACCAAGACAACAATACAATATCCAACTCCTGACCACCTTCCTCTCACTGTCCGTGGCCCACGCCAAAAGCAAGACAACAATACAATATCCAACTCCTGACTGCCTTCCTCCCACTCTCCGTGGCCCACGCCAAAACCAAGACAACAATACAATATCCAACTCCTGACTGCCTTCCTCCCACTCTCCGTGGCCCACGCCAAAACCAAGACAACAATACAATATCCAACTCCTGACTGCCTTCCTCCCACTCTCCGTGGCCCACGCCAAAAGCAAACAAACGTTCGTAATTTGTATTCGTTGTTTCTCTGTTATTTCTTCTTTCCAAATGTACTTTTTTATTTATTATGTAGTAATATAGTTCTAACAAGTAATTGTTACAGGTTTTGATTATTGCATGTATTTATAATTTCTAGAAATAAATATTATGTCCAAGTTTTGTAGAAGCTTGGAACGGATTAGGGCATTTATATGGTAGAATTGGTTTCTACTTACAAAGTTTTCTACTTATGAAACAGCTTCGAGGTTCCAGTGTGCATACATGTAGTTCAGCCGTAGGTGGAGAGAAGATAACTCTTAGCATGTTATGTGCAGTGCTTACTACTGCGCAGTAAAATTTGGGGTGTGTTTATGACAGGTAAGAGTGGGCTTGATACAGGTCCTTCTAGCGAGTACATGGACATCAAACAGTCTGCTATTAACACTAATGAGTATTATATCGGGACTCCTGTATCCATCTACAGTCAGTCACCACAAGAGACCTCTAACTCACAAGGTACGCGTTCTCAAGTCTTTGTATTTGAAACTATCATATTTATTGATGCTAAAAGGCTATGTGGTTCACAGGTGGTTGATTATATCTTCAAGTTTTGTGGTCGACGGCTGTCAATTGAAGACTTATAATCAATTGACACAACCTAAATTGTAGGTCTTTCTGAGAGTGACATATCTAGGTCGAGTGTAGCGCTCGAGGTGATGGCAGAATTGGAGAAAGTTTTCACTCCCGAGTTGGCTCACAGGGCCTATGTTCAGTGCTGCCAACTGGCTGGGGGGTTCTACATACAGAAACTAGCTAATGATGACCTCATCAGAAGACTGTGCACTGAACATGAGCTGCAGATGGAAAAGCATTACAAGCGGTGAGTGTAACCTTTGCTAGGGTCACTAGTAACCAGTCACTGGCTCTGAGAGTGGTAGTGAGTAGCCAGGGGACATGTTTGTCTTTTTAGAGGTAAATATACTAATAGTATAATCTATAAAGAGGGAAACCCTTCGAAGAGTTTTAATATAGACATATTATATAAATACATGTAGTAAATACATACAGACATACTGTATACATGTAGTACATAAATATAGATATACTATATATGTAGTATATAAATATAGACATACTGTACATATTTAGTACATAAATATAGACTTACTATATACATGTAGTATATAAATATAGATATACTGTATACATGTAGTACATAATTATAGACAAACTCCATACATGTAGTACATAAGTATAGATATACTCTATACATGTAGTACATAATTATAGATATAATGTATACATGTAGTATATAAATTTAGACATACTGTATATATGTAGTATATAAATATAGACATACTGTATACATATAGTAAATAAATGTAGATAGCATATGAATAGTACATAATATTGATAACTGAAATCACTATACATAGGCTGAGTAACACAGATTTCGACGTTGGTGAGCTGCCTGGAGGAACTGCCGATGATAAGCAAAAGAATGAAGAGAAAAGAAAATCTACTAATTGGTTTGTCCCAGGTGATTGACCTCATTACTATTGATCAAGAAGACAACTTCCTAAATATGTTTACCGTTTGCATTTACCGTAAAACCTGTATTTGAACGCCACCTTTATTTTAATTTCACCTCTATTTGAGCGCTAATATGAGGGAAGGTTGAATGATGGAGTGCCACCCTTTAATTGAACGCCACCTCTATTTGAACGCCACTTCTATTTGACCGCCATTATTTAACATTTTTAATCTTTACGAGTCAATAATAGCATGTGATCAGTAAAAAAGTGTCCACAAAACCATACTAATAATGGCTCAATTACATCAACAACAGTTACATTTAATATTCGTTGTTTCTGTTCATATCGAAGTCCATTGCCAACTTCGAGTTTAGGTTTTTCCGTTAAAATCTTTGATTGCAACACTATAAAAATAATCACTAACTGTGTCAGGCTTATAGCAGTAGTTCCATGTTTAACGCGGTCTTGATACTTTGGACATATGTGAAAAATGTTTTAGCAATTACGATGCTTTGGATGACTTGTACTAGGCGCATCCGGCTAAAAGTTCATCGTTATTTTCGCAAAAAGTTTTCAGATAGCAATGCGTAAAAGTTTTGTTTTGCGAAAAATTGTTTGGATGCTGATATCGACTAGTTCAGCAGTGCAGAAGAAGAGTTCAGGTCAGCAGACACTGGAAGGTATTGAACAGCCAGAAGATAATGAAATGGTTCCATACGAAAGCGGCAATCAGAACGCAAGTTGCCGAGCAAATGATGCAAATATTTTTGTTTCAAAAAGGTTAATTTTTGGCTCTGCATGTATTATAATTATGCTTTGTTTATGCCATTTGTTTTTTAATACATATTTTAGCATTTGATAATTATTATTATAAAACTTATAAAATTGCATATTTATAGCATATTTAATAGCATGATTGCGGTAATCTGAACTCAGCTTACAATGGCTCGACGATTGTAACTCCTGTTCTATTGCACATAACAAACCAGTTTTGGCCGCAAACTGTAATCAACATATCAATTAATCTAATGAACTTTTATGCAACATTGTTAAATATAATTATAAAATGAAAATATGCTTTCAAATTTAAAATAAAAAACTTTTAAGCTCCAACAAATTGCAAGGCAGACTATAAGATTGTTGTAGGTTAATTGTACGCAATAGATATCAACTGGTAGATACATTATCAGCTTCTTCATGTATATTTATTTAAAGGTCCACTACAAGTTGGAGGTAAGTGAGCAAATTTCTTGCGTTCAAAGGGTTAATTTCGCACCACCTGAAGGAGAGTGCAAAATATGGGCGACATTCGATTCACCTGTAAAAGTTTAAATTTACCTTCTCAACATTCTGACAAGGTATTTGAAAAATACAATGCCGCCCTTTAATTGAACTTCACCTCTAATAAAGCACCACTCGAAGAGAAGAATTGAAAAATAGAAAACCTTTGTGTTCAAATAAAGGTTGTACGGTAGTTAGCTTTTGTTTTTTGATAATGACGGCCAAGCAATTGAACAGTAGTTCAAATTCTGAGGTAGTACTATTAACAGCACTTTTGCTGGAGTTATTTTTTCTTTGATTGTAATAACACATTCTCATAAATGCCAAGATTTTGCCATGCATATCTTAACATCCTGAGAGAAGAATGTAACTTTTGACAAATCTGTGTTCACAAGATTTGATTACTTGATATTTTTGAATTTGTTTATTGAGTTGATTATTGCTGATTGATTAAAGCTTTAATTAAAACAGAAGAATGAATTAATGGAATTAATGGGTGCATTATAATAGTTTTGTTCAGTTGTAAGCTCTTGATCTATTCGGCTATGTCATGATGGAATGATGATTTAAAAGAGTATGTACTTTCATGGGTTTAAGGCTAAATTGTCTCAGAGGCTTATGTATGGTTTCAGGTTCATGTATTCTCTATTTATGTGAATTTATTTAAATGGTATAAAAGTATTTTGTTGGCTTTTTTGTAATTTACAAAGTTAACTCTCCTTTCTATAAATATGACCTTTCATTGCTTGGATATGTTTTACTAAGTCTTGGTTTTATAAGCAAAAATACTCAATGTAACATGACTTCAACTTGTCATAGTTTAACAGCTTACTGACAATACTATCTCAATGTAACATGACTTCAACTAGTCATAGTTTGACAGCTTACTGACAATACTATCTCAATGTAACATGACTTCAACTTGTCATAGTCTGACAGCTTACTGACAATACTATCTCAATGTAACATGACTTCAACTTGTCATAGTTTGACAGCTTACTGACAATACTATCTCAATGTAACATGACATCAACTTGTCATAGTTTGACAGCTTACTGACAATACTATCTCAATGTAACATGACTTCAACTTGTCATAGTTTGACAGCTTACTGACAATACTATCTCAATGTAACATGACTTCAACTTGTCATAGTTTAACAGCTTACTGACAATACTACCTCAATGTAACATGACTTCAACTTGTCATAGTTTAACAGCTTACTGACAATACTATCTCAATGTAACATGACATCAACTTGTCATAGTTTGACAGCTTACTGACAATACTATCTCAATGTAACATGACATCAACTTGTCATAGTTTGACAGCTTACTGACAATACTATCTCAATGTAACATGACTTCAACTTGTCATAGTTTAACAACTTACTGACAATACTATCTCAATGTAACATGGCTTCAACTTGTCATAGTTTGACAGCTTACTGACAATACTATCTCAATGTAACATGACTTCAACTTGTCATAGTTTGATAGCTTACTGACAATATTATCTCAATGTAACATGACTTCAACTTGTCATAGTTTGACAGCTTACTGACAATACTATCTCAATGTAACATGACTTCAACTTGTCATAGTTTAACAGCTTACTGACAATACTACCTCAATGTAACATGACTTCAACTTGTCATAGTTTAACAGCTTACTGACAATACTACCTCAATGTAACATGACTTCAACTTGTCATAGTTTAACAGCTTACTGACAATACTATCTCAATGTAACATGACATCAACTTGTCATAGTTTGACAGCTTACTGACAATACTATCTCAATGTAACATGACATCAACTTGTCATAGTTTGACAGCTTACTGACAATACTATCTCAATGTAACATGACTTCAACTTGTCATAGTTTAACAACTTACTGACAATACTATCTCAATGTAACATGACTTCAACTTGTCATAGTTTGACAGCTTACTGACAATACTATCTCAATGTAACATGACTTCAACTTGTCATAGTTTGATAGCTTACTGGCAATATTATCTCAATGTAACATGACTTCAACTTGTCATAGTTTGACAGCTTACTGACAATACTATCTCAATGTAACATGACTTCAACTTGTCATAGTTTGACAGCTTACTGACAATACTACCTCAATGTAACATGACTTCAACTTGTCATAGTTTGACTGCTTACTGACAATATAGTCTGCTATCCGCCTTTCTGTTCATTTCACTTATCACTAATCAGCCCCTTACCTCTTTTTTCCTATAGCCAGTGGAGATGAGTTAGTATCATATTCATCAGCCATTGTTCATTTCTGTAGTCTGTTTTACATCTTTGTAAATTTCTCCAAGGTTTATCGCTAAAGTGCAGTCACTTTAAAGTTTGTGTTGACGAAGCCCATTGTATGGCGAATCACATTTCGTCACTATTAGATATATATCGAGAGTTTCTTATACAGTTCCAGTGGGTCAGACGGAGTCGGACACTCAAGTGTCTGGGAGCCCGTACGACTCCGTAAGTGGTAACAAGTTAGTCTACATTCCGCCAGTCGCTGAGGAGGCGAGACCTGTGGCGGATAGCGCAACTCTCTTGACTGACTCCTCATCAAAATATCGGGCTATATCAGCTGACAAGCTCATGAGGTGCGGCTAGTAGTAGCAATAATAAAGTCAGAGATGTTAGTTTCCTAGCATTTACCCTCGTCGCTTATCATGCTTTCTTTAGAAGATTATATCAGGGACTACTTATCCTTTATTAAACAGGAAAATCTACTTTCTTTACCTCGCCATCTTCTTGCCTGCTTTCACTCCTACAGGCGCCTGCTTTTGATTGTCATGACATATATTCATTTGCACTATTGGTCTACTTCAAATGGCTGCCCAACCATTCTCCTTATTTTTTCCAAATCTTCAATCATTTTCCATGACATGCTGAACAGGTCATCACTTGCTCAAACTAGAACTCTATCATTGTTTATTATGATCTGTATCACGTCTGTAACATTCTGTAACATGTCTGTAACATCAATTGTATAGGAGTGAGATGGAGACAGATACCCTCCGGCACCTGAAAGGTGATTGGATAGCATACTGGGAGCACGAACTGGGTCATGGTCACCACTCCAACAGACCTTTCAACTTCAAGCAGATTGCACTGCAGAGCTTCATAGGTATGTGTTGACAGCTTTCCAGTTTTAGCATCCTCTGTCACACTGCACTGTTTACAACACATCTGACATTGGTAGAGTTCCTGCTTCTTCTATATCTATCTATATAAATCTCAAAGTTTGTGTGTGTCTGTGTGTACTTCCGTTTGTCCAGCTGTATCTATTAAAATCTTAGAATTAAAAGCTCGCCGCGTGCTGGATTTGAACTCACGGAGACTGCAACCACAAGTTTCAAACCATGCATTTAAACACTGAGCTATACAGTCATTAGCATTCTATTGCTCTTACTATATACCAGTGCCGTATACCGTATGCTCACGCTAAATGTGTACTTTTGATTATTAAATAATATTACCTTTTGCATTTGTTGTTTTTTGAAGTTGTTGAAAAACTAATTTTTTGCTACCACAACCTATTTTTTTAATTTGTAAATGTGCTGTTTCAAGTTCAAATGTGCCGTTACCCTTCTATTTCCGGTTTTTCGTGAAGTTTTATTGCTGAATCGGTAAAGGCTACTTTCACGTGGACAATTGTATTATTTCGAATAGGAATAGCCTCTACATTCTCTTTCCGTTCGATCAGACAGAGTACCAGACAAAAACAGTCCGATACCTCATTTTTACATTTGTTCCAGTATCGAGAGGTACCAGTATCGGCGTATTCAAAGTTTTGATTGGTAGCTTCTGCTGGAACAGTAACCTTTTTATACACAAACACTTCTATGCACGAATTGTTATTATTAATTCAACATATTTAGGATTTTATTTTGTTTTTTCAGTTCATATTAATTATATCATTACCAAATCATCTTTTATTGTAATCATAGCAGAGACAGACTTAATTTTGCTATTATTTGCTAATTCACATTTACCTTTAAACACTTTTATAGTTATTTTATTTTGTTTCTTAATTTATTTGACCTGCACAAAACATTTTCCTCGTGATATGAACTTTGAAAGTTACAGTTGTTTGACAAAGTTTGAAAACCTTCACAGTTGTTTTCATGTTTCTTTTAATTTATTTCAACTGCACAAAACGCTTTTCTCATGATATGAAGTTTGAAAGTTAATTTAGTAACTGTTGTTATATGTTTAATAAACACGAATTTTCTATGCAAAGACTTTTACTATCTGAGCAATGCCAGGCATTTATTTAACCAGTCTATATATGATATTAGTATCATTGTCGGAGTTCCTACTCTAGTTTATATATGATACTAGCTGCATTACCCGTCTATGGGAACAGATTCACATACAGCAAGCGGTTTCTTGAGAGTTGTCTTTCATACTGTAAAACAACTCCAAATATGCAGTCTACTGAAATTGTTGCTCTGATCAGAGTATGCATACACATATGCAGTCAAACATGTCAATAATGTTGGGGAGAACAATAGAAATCTGCGATGTGTTTTACAGCTAGTCTACAATGCATCAGTCTCAAACCACTCAAATTGGTGTTGTCCTATTTTTGTGCAGAGAACTGATAATGAAATTGACATTGCTAGGCAAACTGAAGTTCTTCAAACTGGCAGTATTAAAAATTTTTGCATCTTTTACGATATTCTACAAAATATTTTGCAATTGCCAGCATTTATTGAATGGAGACTTCAACATGCTTAAAACACTAATCGTGGCTCACCAGTTCTTCGTCTATTAATAGCCTGTGTTTTGGCATGGTATACACAAACAGTGCAGCAGTAATGTGGTTGTGTAGATAAAATTTATATATATATAACAGCACAGACAGTATGATGTCAAGGCAGACACAGCATTAGCACCTTACAATATTAAAACAGCGCCAACATAATAGCCTTTTTATGAGATACAATGAGGAAAATGAATGCATGAAAATATATATATGCTTAAAAATATGTTAGAACATGCTGCACATGGATAATATGTAGGTATAGCAGAACATGAAGAACATAGCATGACATAACAATAACATAATGTTAATTCAATGCAAGCATGACATAACAATAACACAATGTTAATTCAATGCAACACTTGTAGATAGACAACATTTTTTGTTTTTCTGTCGGGTGTATGAACCAACAGTTTTCGGCCTGTGCCTACTTTTGAGCAGGCAACGTACAGCTGGCCATAATTAAAGCAGGGTGACAGTAAGTCGATACCAGCTGCTCTCTTTCTTCTCACTGTCGCCTATTGCAACGCTAGGAGTACCCATGCAAGTTCTGTAGTAGCTGTAGTACTCGTAGCTGGAAAAAAATAAAAGTAACTCAGTTGCGGAAGGAAATGAACACGTTTACTATCACCAACTGTGGCAAATGCAACATTTTTAAGTAATGGAGATGTGGCAATTCATAGACAATACAACATTGAATGAGAAGTACTTACCCATTTTTAAGTAGAAATTTAGTAGGTAATTTTTGAAGCAAAAACAATTGTTTAGGTGGCCGGAAAAGAAAAACGTTCACGTGACGTTCCGTTTGCAGCAAGTATTAATTTACTACTCATTTACTAATTAAATTTACTACTCATTAGTTTATTTAATGAGTAGTAAATTTTATTTAATTTTATTGATTTATATACTAATATTAATTCACCTTTGTATAGGCCGCAGAACTCAGGACGGTGCTTTTTAACACGACAGCAACTTTGCTGTTTAAAACGGAACAGTGCCGTTAGGCACTGTTCCGTATTAACCGGCGCTTTTTAACCTAGTGCCTAATGGAACAGTACCGTTAGGTATTGTTTCGTTATTCTTTCACCACTAGAGGCGTACTAACTGGAGATTCCGGTTAATGCACCCTAGCGGTGAAAGAAAAGGCCACAGAATAGCCGCACCCTTATATAAGCCGCATGCCTCAAATCATCGGAAAAAATTAGCGGCTAATAGTCCGAAATTACGGTACTCATATCAATTCAGTTCGCTTCATACAACCGAATCGAAAAAAGAAAAGACTGCTCTATAAGGTGGACTAACGCACACATACACACACACGCGCACACAAATATACAGACCGATTTTTTGCCGTTTATATACTAGATTGGTAACATTGTTAGTGTTCCGACTCTAGTCTATGTATGATATTGGTTTCATTGTTAGAGTTCCTATTCTAGTCTATATATGATATTGGTATAATTCTTAGAGTTCCTACTCTAGTCTGTATATGTACTGTTACAACACAATACTTACAACACAGTACATACAACACAGTACATACAACACAGTACTTATATTACAGTGCTTACAACACAGTGCATACAGCGCAGTACATACAACACAGTACATGCAATTCAGTATATACAACACAGTACTTGCAACACAGTATTTACAACATAGTACATACAATACAGTATTTACAATACAGTACTTACAACACATACATACAACACAGTACTTACAACACAGTTCATACCACAAAGTGTTTACAAAGCAGTTTTTCTCAATAGGTCATGTCGGAGCTGTAAAAAGTCTACATGCTCTGGAGAATGAGAATTCTTTTATTTCTGGTGGAAAGGACAAGACAGTGAGGCTATGGTCATTAAGGAACACAGGCGCTGGTGATACGAGGTAGCAGAGAACATGTGTTATGGCAGCTTCTGGCATGTGCTTACAGCAGACTATACATTTCATGACGGCTTGTAGCATGTGCTTGCAGCAATGTGTATATGTGATGATACTTTGTAGCATGTGTTTATTGCCCAGTGTATATATCATGACAGCTTCTGTCGTGTGCTTATAACAAAGTGTACATGTCATGACAGCGTGTAGCGTGTGCTTACAGCAGTGTATAAAGCCATGATGACTTGTAGCATGTGCTTATAGCAGACTGTACATGTCATGACGGCTTATGGCATGTGCTTACAGCAGTATATAATGTCATGATGATTTGTAGCATGTGCTTATAGCAGAGTGTACACGCCATGACAGCTTGCAGCTTGTGTTTACAGCTGTGTATATATGGCATGATACCTTGTAGCATGTGCTTATAGCAGAGTGTACATATCATGACAGCTTCTAGCGTGTGCGTATAACAGAGTGTACATGTCATGACAGCGTGTAGCGTGTGCTTACAGCAGTGTATAAAGCCATGATGACTTGTATCATGTGCGTACAACAGAGTATAGATGTCATGACAGCTTGTAGCATGTGCCAATAGCTGCCTACAAGCTATTGGAACATGCTACCACCAAACCTAGCTTCCAAGTAGTTGGATTACAAGAGTGCACCACCACTCCCAGCTATTGACTCTAACTTTATTAAAGCACATAAATTACATAATTTTTTTATTATACGTATAGTTCAATACATCAGAGTCTTGGCTTTCAAATGAGCCTATATTCAATACACAAAGAATAATAGAACTATGAAAAACAGGGTGTCAAAAGTATGTCCTGCAATAAAAAACACTTGGTTGTGGTTCCCACAATGTGATGTCACAATTATTATTTAGCCTTAGGTAGTCGATCCCTTTCGCTGCCATTGAGGCTGCGCTTTACTGTGACAATCGGTGCTGTTAAACTCAGAGAGCGCTAATAATAAACTAGGATTCTAGATAATCAACGATGCCCGGGGATCGTGCTAACGCCCGACCAATACAAACGACCAATACAAACGTATGTTTTGGGTTAATTAATTATGCTTCAATAAATATACTGTCCTTGAATAAGGTAATGAAATCATATCGATTAAATTGTGACCTGCGGTTGCGTGGCCCTAGGATTATATGTCAATCACGTTTTCGCGAGATCACGCAATGCTTGAAATTAATTAGTCTCAGTCGTGACCCTCAACATCACAATAAAAAGAGAGGGCTAGTGCATAATATTGTCGGGAAAACATAGTATGGTGCTTGGAATCTGAGTTATTTATCATAGAAATGATCTGTACATGGAGAGCTAATGACACTGATTCCGTTGTCATCTTCATTGGTTCTCTGGAGTGTCCTACCTTCGCCTGCCACTAGCGTCATTATCGTAGTTGATAAATATCAGTGGTAAGCAATAAAATAAGCGGTAAGAACACACAACACCGCATAGGAAAATTGTGACATCACAATTTTCGAGTCTATACCATTGAACGTTTCTGCGGTAGAGCTCTGGGGAAATCCTATAAACACTAACCAATGTCTGTCTCATCAAGTCAAACAAGGGCTCATTCAAAAGCCAAGACTCTGATGTATTGAAATACATCATAAAAAAATTATGTAATTGATTTGCTTTAAGAGGAATACACTACAGTTATTAAATGACACCTGTTGTTCACCTGCCAATTCTGTAGTATGCCCTTGCTTAGCCTGCTTTGTAGTCTCAGTTTTAGTCCTAATGTGAAAAGGTTTTCTATGTAAATTAGTGGTTGAACGCAATCGAGCTCATGATTTACTGCAAATAATCTTACTCAAAGGTTGAGAACAACAGTCAATAGGCACAGACATCGGAAAATTCACAGAAAGAGATGATTGATCGGAAGAACTTGCTGTATGTGTTTGTATTATATTGGAGAGCTATGCAGTGTTTATAAAACAATTGTGCAATTTGCTTCAGTGATTATTAAATGTTTCCATAGTTCTTTTATTTTGGTTGTACATGTATATCTGTAAGATTAGTCTATGAAACACTTCATAGCGATAAGCTGTTGGCATATTCATCATGCGTATAGATACAACAAACGTGGTAAGTTATCTCAACAGCTGTCAATAGCTGTTATCTTGAGCAGCTGGTAACATAGTTGAGGACACGTAGTTGAGGACTCCTAGTCGAGGACACCTAGTTGAGGACATGTAGTTGAGGACTCCTAGTCGAGGACACCTAGTTGAAGACTCCTAGTTGACGACATCTAGTTGAAAACTGCTAGTTGAGGACACCTAGTTGAGGTCACTTAGTTGAGGAGACCTAGTTGAGGACTCTTAGTTGGGGACTCCTAGTTGGGGACTCTTAGTTGAGGACTCCTAGTTGGAGACTCTTAGTTGAGGACTCCTAGTTAAGGACTTCTAGTCAAGGACTTCTAGTCGAGGACTTCTAGTCGAGGACTCCTAGTCGAGGACACCTAGACAAAGACACCTACCTGAAGACACCTAGTTGAGGACACCTAGTTGAGAAATCCTAATTGGAGACTCCTAGTTGAGGACTCCTAGCTGAGGACTACTAGTTGGGGACTCCTAGCTGAGGACTCCTAGTTGAGGACTCCTAGTTGGGGACTCCTAGTTGGGGACTCCTAGTTGAGGACTCCTAGTTGAGGACTCCTAATTGGGGACTCCTAATTGGGACTCCTAGCTGAGGTCTCCTAGTTGAGGACTTCTAGTTGAGGACTCCTAGCTGAGGACTACTAGTTGAGGACTCCTAATTGGGGACTCCTAATTGGGACTCCTAGCTGAGGTCTCCTAGTTGAGGACTTCTAGTTGAGGACTCCTAGCTGAGGACTACTAGTTGAGGACTCCTAGTTAAAGATGAAATTTCACAAAGTTTTAGTAGATTGCATCAGAAAGTATAAGTATTTTTCTATCATTTGTGATTGTTTTTGATATTTGAGGTGATCTGACTGCCAGGATGTTTCAAGTTTAAAATTAAAATCGACATTACCTTGATCGCGGTTAACATGCTTATATAAAGCGCAAGTGTGATTATAACGTCTATAGCGGCAAAGAGATTGGCAGAATAGAGACGCGTAACGCTGCAATTTGAACATAATAACCGATATCAACTACATATATCAATGATAACAACTAGTGACGTCATTTAGCATGTTTTTTTTCTTCTGAGCATTTTAATTGCGATCAAGTTTTGTCGATTTTAGTCTTGAAACATGCTGGCAGTCAGATCACCTGAAACATCAGAAACAATGACAAATGATAAAAAAATACCGACACTTTCTGATGAAAACACTAAAACTTTGTACAGGTTTATCCTTGAGGACAAGTTGAGTTGACATATGAGGACTCCTAGTATAACCATCTAATGACATGCAAAAACCGCTGTATCACCTTCTGTTATACATGGATAGCTTTCTCTTAACAGGTGCACCTCCCAGTTCACCTACGTAGAGCACAAGAGGCCAGTATTCTCCGCAGCTTATTTGGATTCGGTTAAACTTATAGCTTCGTGTGATGGTGCAATACACGTACGTAATCCCCATACATATACCTACCTCTGCGCTCAATCTGCAATCTGTGATCAACACTTTGTTTATCTTACCTATGCACTTATTCCTACCTGCCTGTTGTTTTCACGCATGTTTGTATAAATAGCAAAAATACTCAAGTCTAAATGTAAGTTGTTTTGCAAATTTGTTAGTACATTCATGCTTGTCTATTGCAAACTAGAGACAAATCCGCTTCACTGGTTCATGGCAGCATTGCGAATCCATGTCCAGTCTATTACTGAGCAGATAATTCCACAAGTGCCTAATTTGTGATGCCACTCCTTATCATCTATTATTATTGTTACTAGTATGCTTGGCCGTCTTGTGCATTGTGAAAGATCATCATGAGTAATCAGTATGTTCATAAATTTCAAACTTCGTATCATGAGGAAAGGGATTTTTTTCATGATACGAAAAAATGATCTGCAAAATGGTTTTTTATCTGCCGGCTCGGTAGCAGGTCTTCATTTTTACCGGTTCGGTGGTTAACCCAGCTGTCCCTACTAGCCAACGGCTTGCCGGCTGTACTTCTGGCCGGGTTGAGGGTTGGCTCAGTCCTTTCCTTGCCTCAGTCCGGCGGGGGCCTATCTGAGTCTTTAGCAGCTCAGGGACTAAGCCATCCTCTTTGCCGTGGCATCGCTGGCCGGTCATGATGGTACTGGGCCCAGCTATCATCCGCCGCCACACATGTATGTGCTCAACTCAAACATGTACAGACTGAAGACTAGCCTCTGTCAAGTGTTTTAGCCGTGGTACTTTAGTTAGCGTTCACATATTGCACCTCTACTTTTTTCTCATGTGATTAGCACCTGTAACTAACCTGTAAGTAGCTCTAACTGCATGTAACTACCTATGACTACCTGTAAGCACCTGTAATGTTGCAGGTCTGGGATCCTGTGACAGGTGCTCTCCTTAATCAGTATGAACCAAGTAAAACACCAGGAGGAGTCACGGCTGTGCAGACAATTGAAAATCCTTTCTTGGATCACTATATAGTAGCAGCTACATCTGAGTCTACGATAAGGTACCGAGTCTACGATAAGGTACCGAGTCTACGATAAGGTACCGAGTATACGATAAGGTACCGAGTATACGATAAGGTACCGAATCTACGATAAAGTACCGAGTCTACGATAAGGTACCGAGTCTACGATAAGGTACCGAGTCTACGATAAGGTACCGAGTCTACGATAAGGTACCGAGTCTACGATAAGGTACCGAGTCTACGATAAGGTACTGAGGATGTAATATCACCAGTAAGGCTTGTGTGTTAAGTTTCAATCCATAACGTTGTTTGTTAGTTTCAGTTTCCTTCCTCTTCTACATAATTATGTTCTGAATGAACATTGGCAAACACCAGACACAAGTGATCAGTATTTTCTACCTTTTCGTCTTCGTGTCATGGCCACAAGTATCTGTGAGTTATCACCACTGATCTCTGGAGCTGGTACCTTTCTTTTAAGGTTTATAGATGTCCGGTCGGACAAGCTCGCGCATGAGTTCCGCCTAAACTGTGCATCTGCTACGACACTTGGATACATATCTGCTATAGCTGTCGGCTCTACTTGGGTGGCAGTCACTCATTCTATCGGGGTCCTTTCCATTCTTGACATCAGAACTGGTTTTAATCTCGTCTGCTGTCCTTGCAGAGGAGTGGAGGGAGATCTGAATCAGGTAACTTCCTAGGACTTGTGTGCCCAAGAACCTTACATGTATATGGTAAAGATGTGTACCAGAACTTGTCATACAGTACAAGAGCTTGCCATATGATGCAATTGCTTGCCACGTATCGCGACTTCAACAGTAGTGTTTTTTCAATTACTAGTTTTTCAGTTTTTTTGCATTACTCCATGACTAATGTACTTGCTATGGTTAAGCGAGTGTCAATCCACTAGAATTGTTTTATTGGCAGCATGTTGTCAGCGTTTCATATCATTTAGAATGTCAATGCTGCTACAGTTTGTTGACATCTCCGTTTACAGATTGTGAGCTACGGGGCTAAAGAGCTGGTGACATGCTCAACAGATGGCCAGTTTGCACTCTGGAGGTGTGATTCCTCAACTCCTCTATGTCAGTCGAAGTTAACTAATGAGTTGCAGATATGCTCTATGAGCAAGTTCGCCAATTCAATAGTTAGTGCCAGCCAAGCAAACAGGATATCTGTGCACACGCCCTACCTTCAAGAGGTACAGTAGCCACACCTTGCCTCATTGTCTAATAATGTCATTGAAATGAGCCTTTGTTCATTGGAAAGAATCATGGCTTCACAGAATCATCCAAGACAGTGGAGAGTTACTGATCAGAAGGTTATAGGGGAGGGTAAGTCACACTCATCGGCAGCTTGAAAGCCAGCGCTGCTGAGATCAACCTTCCAGTCTTAATGGGTGTGCCATATGAAACCAATAGCAGCTTTGATTCTGTTTGAAATTCTTGTTTTCAGCTTGGCCTTTGAACAAATTTCCAGTCTGGTCTCTTGTTGATTCTGTCTAACTAGGCTGTAGTTAGTTACAAACTTAATGGACATAAGGCTAAGGTCTGGTCCGATGCTTTTGTAGGCTAGAGTGCAGTCAGACGTGGGAGATAAACTGCGTGCAGACATATTCAAAGGAACTCTGACATCAATGGACATTCTACCGATGAACAGACAGCTTATCCTCGGTACTGACAATGGCAGCATCCATCTTACGGCGTAGCTGACGGCGACTCTTTCAGATGTCGTTGATACTAAGCAGCATTTTATTTTTTTACTTTTTATTATGTTCTATTCATATGTGGCGTGATGATGCTCAACACCCCTAATCAGCCCTATTTTATGTATGATAAACTGCTAGTTATATAGCAGCCACCATTTACTTGCCTTCAAACAGTTCATCACTTCAGTTCGGTGAATTTAAGGATCCTACAATAAAGAGATTCCTCAGCTAGTGAGATTAAGTTTTTATTGGTAGGGGTGGTGGGCTGAGACAGCCTTAGTATGTCCCATGGCAAGCATGGGTTTACAAATTACTTGCTAAATTCATTGATTGTTTAATGAAGAAGTTCAAACTGGTAAACTATCATGAAGAGATACATATGGCACTGTCAGCTCAGTAATAATACAAAATAAAATAATGGGACTGTGAAACTGAGTTCGGTTTGTAATATTATGCAGCTGCCTACATGACTGATGCTAAAATAAATGCTGCAATCATCATTCCTATTCCTGGACAGTCTTGACTAGCAATAGCTGCCATTGGCTGTCGTTCCAGCCAATAGTTCATCTCCTCTTCAAGAACTTGCAAGGGCACTGCTCCTAAGTCTATGATGGCTTGATGGAACGCTTTGGGGTCAAAGTCATCTCCTGATAAAGAAAGGAAATGTTAATTTACCTCCTACGAGTATTTGACTTTAAAATATTCTCATGGGTTGAGTATTACTTTTAGACTAGTCCAGAGTATTCTTGTAAAATAAGTAAGACAAAGGTAAGTTCTAAACACTGACTTGTACCCTTACTGTATCAACTAGCAATTCAGTGATCTATAGATAGTTGTTGGCCACGATTCACTTACCCAGTCTCTTCATCGCATCACTTCTGATCTCCTTAATCTTCAACTCCCCTATCTTGTAAGCGCAAGCCTGGCCTGGCATCCTGACATACCTGGTTATCTGGTCACGGCACATGTCTGGGCTGAGAAGGGTGTTGTTTATTAAATATTCTACTGCTCTCTCATAGCTCCAGCTATGGAAACAGCAAACCATAGACTCAGTTTCTACCACTGCTGCTATGCAGGACAACGTGTAGCATATACTGGATCTACTCATGATAATCTTATGTATACTATTATACTGTTGATAACCTTATCTTATGTATACTATACTACTGATAACCTTATGTATACTATACTACTGATAACCTTATCTTATGTATACTATACTACTGATAACCTTATGTATACTATACTACTGATAACCTTATCTTATGTATACTATACTACTGATAACCTTATCTTATGTATACTATACTACTGATAACCTTATCTTATGTATACTATACTACTGATAACCTTATCTTATGTATACTATACTACTGATAACATTATCTTATGTATATTATACTACTGATAACCTTATCTTATGTATACTATACTACTGATAACCTTATCTTATGTATACTATACTACTGATAACCTTATCTTATGTATACTATACTACTGATAACCTTATCTTATGTATACTATACTACTGATAACATTATCTTATGTATATTATACTACTTATAACCTTATCTTATGTATACTATACTACTGATAACCTTATCTTATGTATACTATACTACTGATAACCTTATCTTATGTATACTATACTACTGATAACATTATCTTATGTATATTATACTACTTATAACCTTATCTTATGTATACTATACTACTGATAACCTTATCTTATGTATACTATACTACTGATAACATTATCTTATGTATACTATACTACTGAAAACCTTATCTTATGTATACTATACTACTGATAACCTTATCTTATGTATACTATACTACTGATAACTTTATCTTACGTATAATGTACAGCTCATTGAACCTCCTTTTGATAAAATGTGAATCAATATTCCACCTATTTTCTCATAATTATTCATGTCTAGATAATGATGTTCACAGTTGTAGAAAAATTTTAACTGTAAGGTTTATTGCGTAGGAAGAGGCTGAGTGTTTCTATCAAATGTCAGAGATACCCTAGAGATATAGGGTTTGGAGATATAGTCTAATAGTAACTTAAGATAAACAGGCTGGACTTTAAATCTCGATTTATATCTTCCATCATGTTATTGCTGTAACTTACTTGTAGTGGTGAATACCTGTGTCGACAACAAGGCGAGAGGCTCTCAGACTCTCTAATGAGAGCCTCCCTAGTTTTTCTCTATCAGTGCTGATGATTCCCATAACTTCGCTGATGTACTCTGAGTACAGGCCCCAGCCCTGTAAGTAGGTTAATATAATATTAAATTCAGGAATGCAATTCTGGAAAACTACCGTACTAGATATAATTATTTACATGATTAGTACAAAGGTAGTCTCTTCCTCGTAGGATTTATCTGACCTCTACTATAATGTCAACATTAGTTTTAAAAAATCCTTGCATATAGTATATCGTGTGTATGGGATATGTATTTCACTTCACAGACATAATTCTGTAATTTTTCTCTAATTCTGCTATACATAATTTTGTAACAGAATGGCTTTAATACTAATATTAAAGCCATTCTGTTACATATCAGTCAAAGTGTTCCATGTCATAGATAATTAATTATTAATTGCATCGGAGAAAATACTTTAGAGTGTAATTTCAATTTTGAAATCATGTACCATTTTGGCCTTGTTTTACAACTTATCATGAATTTGCTGAGCCTTTTCTACAAAAAAATTACTTAGTAAAAATCGAGAGAGTCTTAGGTAGGCTTTCGGCTGACTATGAGTATAAGTATACCATAGTATACCATAAGTATAAGTGTACCGTGGTATACCGTAAGCATAGTGCATACCATAGTATACCGTAAGTATAAATATACCGGAGTATACCGTAAGTATAAGTATACTGGAGTATACCGTAAGTATAAGTATACCGTAAGTATAAGTATACCATAGTATACAGTAAGTATAAGTATACCGTAAGTATAAGTATACCGTAGTATACCATAAGTATACCGTAGTATACCATAGTATAAACATACATTAGCTGACAATTATGGCATTGCCAGGTATACTAAATACCGCTGCAGATACCTCAATGTAAGCTCCGTGGTATGGAACATTGTATGCACCCTGGTCATGGTGGGCGTATTCGGAGTACTTCCTGAAGTCGGGTAGGTCAGTGAGGAGTACAGAGGCTAACTGGTAATGATGTCCTGGCAGCGCTTCGTGTACTAGCACAGCGAGCATCGTAATTTTGAGCCTGTGGCATCATGTATAGCGTTACAAGAGTTAATATACTATTGCTTAGCTAACACAGCTGGATGAGTTGAATAAATTCATAAAAACCTAAAATATTTTGTGCTAGTAGCCTAACCAACTTCTTAAAAAATACTCACTAAATGATCAGTGAACATTGAACGGGCAGTGATCCCAATTTTGAAATTAAGTCATACCAGAAATACGCGAGAGCTGAGAAGTAAATATTTTACATGGTCTATGTAGGGTAGTATACTTGCATTTCAGTTGGCTTGCTACCGTCATAGATAAATATGCCTGGGGTCCAGCCAGTTCCATTCCATTTGGGAGAGTTGTACACGCCTAATGATCCATATGGGTCATCTATTAGCTCCAAGGCTATGGGAGGCTCAGGGTTGAACTCTTTGCCAAGCTTTGGTCGCACTTGCTTATTCAACATGTCTTTATAGCCCTGCTTCAGTGCTGACTGCAACCCAAATAAATTTAATTTCAAGCTAAATTATCTTTCAACACATTCTGTATTGACAGCATATTATTATGCGCTTCTTTGAACAACAAGTGTGCTAGTTTATCATCAACTCGCAAAGCAGTTACAATAAAAAGCACCTGCTTGTGTGTATCACAAAGCCTACAGCCAGATATACAGCTGGTAATGCTCACCTGCTCAAGCATGCTAGTAACCGTTAATAAAAAAGATCAAATTAACCTTGAAGCAAAGTTTCCTAAAAATGAAAGATTTCAAATCTGTATGTAGCTTTATAACAAAAGCTTATAGATTATAGCTTCAAAAACATGTATCAGCTAGCATACACATTTGGAGCCAGGGGCTGCAATAAAAATCAAATGGCTAGAGTACCTTATCTCTGTTAGTTAAGCCTAACCTGCGTGGAAAAGTACTCATTTGGATCTTGGTAGAGTGTGTTCACAAAGTCTCTTATTGTTCCCTGAAAATTCTCATTTCTTATTATCTACAAGATTTAATAACCAACATAAAAGACAAGGCTTTCACAATCGGGCAAAATGAGCATACATGTACACTGTACATATCACTCTCTTACCATTATATACTCTGATATCACTCTACCACTATTATATACTTTAATATCACTTTACTACTATTATATACTCTGATATTACTCTACTACTATTATATACTCTGATATTACTCTACTACTATTATATACTCTGATATTACTCTAGTACTATTATATACTCTGATATTACTCTACTACTATTATATACTCTGATATCACTCTACTACTATTATATACTCTGATATCATTCTACTACTATTATATAGTCTGATATCACTCAACTACTATTATATAGTCTGATATCACTCTACTACTATTATATAGTCTGATATCACTCTACTACTATTATATACTCTGATATCACTCTACTACTATTATATAGTCTGATATCACTCTACTACTATTATATAGTCTGATATCACTCTACTACTATTATATACTCTGATATCACTCTACTACTATTATATAGTCTGATATCACTCTACTACTATTATATACTCTGATATCACTCTACTACTATTATATAGTCTGATATCACTCTACTACTATTATATACTCTGATATCACTCTACTACTATTATATACTTTGATATCACTCAACTACTATTATATAGTCTGATATCACTCTACTACTATTATATAGTCTGATATCACTCTACTACTATTATATACTCTAATATTAATCAAATGCTTTGATACTTTGACATTATTGCTTAATCTGTCAAACTAGCCTTCTGCATAGCAACTGAAATTCTGTCTACTTCATCCAAACCAAGTTGATGAGCTATTTCAGACGTTGTCTCATCAGATGTGTAATATTGCAAAGTCGCTTCATAGAATTTATCTCCTCCTGGTAGTGAGGATAAACCAGCATGGTTTATATCTCTGCATTGTGGGAGATAATCCTAAAAATACCTGAGATTTAGTGGCAGTCTTGAAATTTTATTTTGGTTTATAGGGAATAAAGTTCAAACTACATTGACAGTTTGTAAGGCACCACAAATAAGGTCAATCTTTGATAGGATGTGATATTACAGCTAATGCTTGCTATTTAACCAGCATTAGAATAATCCAAAATCTCAAACCAAGCCTCATTTTGTCCTAATAATCTCTAATTCCATGCGCTCAGGTTTGGTTGGCGTAGTCTAAAAAGCCTGTTTGTTTTTGCATCGACACCAGGCAATAACAAACCTTTGGGAGGATAACTTTATCATATATCTTAAATAAGTCTCATAAACAACCTTACATCGTGTATTTTAAGGTTTACCACATAGCTTTTTAAAATGGCTAACACAACCATGGTAATACTGGAGTTGTTATAGGCAGATCATGTATTTACAGGTCATAGCATTTTCAATACAAATGAGGTCTGATCACAAAATTGTTTTTTAGCCCTATGCAATAGAGAAATTTATCAGCTTGTGAAAACTGTTTTCAAAATTGAAATCAAAGCAATTTAACCTGAGATACAGCTGTTTGTCGAAGGTGGTGTTGGTCAGTATGGTCAACACAACAAACTGAAAAATTTGTCATCAAAGAAGATGGATTGGATTTTAAACAGTATTATTCATTTAGGAAGGTCATAGAAACCGCAGGCTACAAACATTACATTTTCATGAATGTTGGGAATGACTTGGCTTCACAAAAGTCTAAGCCACATTGACAAGTTTCACCTTGGGAGCCCATTGAGCTCTATACGAAATGCCGCACTTGTAATGAAAATGATACGACCTATCAGATATATTTACAAGATGCATCAGTCTTGGCACATTCATCAAGCGTTCCACATTGTCTGGTGTCAGCCAATGTTTGCATTTTCAATTACAATCAACAGACTTGGCAAGCAAACTGTCCAACTCATAACTCGGCTAACATTGACCTGGCCGTTCAAAGTTCACTGTTTTTTTTTCTGAAAAACGGTGAACTTAACTAATAAGCTAGTTAAAGTACGGCGCTTTTAAAATAGGATAGCAGATTTGACCCAAAGGCAACGCTTTTCACTTACATTCTCCAGTTTGTTCACAAAGTTCTCCATTTGCTGTCTGAGTTTTTCACATTCCTCTTTACCCTCATCATAAAAGGTCCTACAGGGTATCAAGAACATGACAGTGAGTCTTCTTTATTTTCAAGAAAAGATGACGCTAGTGTATTGAAGATATGCAAGCTAAAGTGGCAAGTGCTGCAGTAGTGTCCAGGAAAAACGCAAGCACAACAGCACCATAGATGATTCCTTGTTTTTAATTCCAACCACAACGGGTTAAAGACATCTGGTTTGCATATTCTGGTATTAAAGCTCACAGTGAAATAAACATTTAGTAATAACCTCACAGTAACACACACCCACATGTGGAGTTGTTTCCTTTCTAAATACTTGGACATTCTCACCTGTTGGAGGTTTCGATGTTGAGGTCTTTCCATGGTTTAAAGGCAAAGAAATTGTCAAAAGAATCTCCAATCGCTGCCTTGTAGCTTGTCACATATTTTTGCTGCAACACGCCTGGTCATTACAATAACCCCATTATCTTTTAGCAAGCGGGCGCATAGCATAACATGTAAATGCAATAGCCCATGTGTATAATATATCAGGGTAATGGCTCAGTTTATTGCCAAACTTTCAACTCAAATATCAAAACGTAAGTAGATGCTTATAGGTATGCCTTACTTATAGCGAGAGAGACAGGAGTAACTTCTTTCTAGCAAACTCACTAATGACAACTTTAATAAACTGTTTTGTTTATTTTTCCATCATACAATTCCTTCACAAAAGTTGCTTCCTAAAATAATACATCGCTCAAATTGAAACCAAGATTTTTTTTCTAAATTTACAAATACTGAAGAAATACATATAAAGAGTTTAGTTAGAGAATGCGTCAGCAATCTTATTTGTAATGAATCGAAAATCATGAGAGTTTTGTGTCTGGAGAGTTCAATAAAATATATTGTAAAACGTGATGCGGTCACGCGCCTTTTTTGTATAACAAATTTTCTGTAAACTTTGTGTTCTTTCTTTCTCCCATGACCGCCTAATGCCCTTACGCTTGGCGGCTCACAATATTTAGTTTTTAAATTTGGAATCTGGTTATTTTATTGAAAGGTTGGCAAACAGAAAAATGTGAAAATAGAATTATGTATTGTTTACCGTGCCAACCTTCAGTTTTCAACAGCCAATCAAATGTAAAACTTGTTTGGGACTTACACAGCTTGGAGTTATCACCCCGAAGTTATGATTATAAAATCGTGGCCTTACAGAAACTATTACATATTCTATGTTACCGTCTATTGTAGATCAAAATCATTTGTAAATTACGCTGCTATTTTCATATAGTTTGACATCCTGTTTTAACTGCTACATATAAGCACTCTAGTATATTATATATCCACTCTTATAGTAATATTTCTACCTCTCCTTCGTCATGTTGTGAGTTTATCACATAAACCTATCACAATAACTTAATAGTGTTTTGCTGTTGACACAATCATTACTGGTACATTTTATTTTATGGTCAAAGCGACATGGGGAGAAAGGAATTTATTAAAATAATTGAAACCATATTGAGCTGACCGCTGCCAGCTAGAGTGATACTCACAACTGTTAGCTGTGCCTGTGTCAGCCTTGACTGTAGCCCTACATCCAGCAGTCCTATCTGATCAGCAAACTGCAATAGCCACAAACTCATCAGTCAGTCAATCATCTGTGACATCAACTAAATTGAATTTACAAAAAATTGTGCTCTGTGTTTCATGCCAGGGGTAGAAGCTGGTAAACCGAGGTTGATGTTGATTATGTTGTCATATTCAGCTCTGCCCCATCAAGGTTATACTCCAGTTATATCGATAACCTCACCGCGGAGATTTAGAACCTTAGGAAGTCTTATAGCGTAATGTGACTTCCTCAGACTTGCTATAAGTATTCACTATCACTTTATTAACAGAGGAATCTTGTTTCATAACTTTTTTGACATTTTTTCCTGAAAGAATTGTTAAACGGGTCTTTGTAGCGACAATCTATTATTAATGATTTTGTACTTGAAGTTTTTTTTGTAAAAGTGCAAGCAGTAAACCAGGCGATCCTCAGAATATCTTTCAATTTTACTCACAGCCTTCAGGTGGGTGTCTAAAGAGGCCGACTTTCAGAGACCAGACAGAATTTTGAAACTAAATATTGTTATCGACCTGGCGGAAGGCATGGAGCATATGAGTGTGAAGTTTGGATAAAACTGGGCAAAGATATTGCCTACATGGACTAACAGACAGATTGACATACATATAATCACACAATTTATTTTATGAAAATAGATATCTACAGCGGAGCTATTTGTAGGAGAGCTATTTGATGCAAAGTATATAGTTACCAGTAGGTAGCTATACCAACTGCGCTATCTGTCCTATAAATGGTTGTCTGAATTTTGTCATGAATAGCGGAAAGCCCGGTGATGTTCAGGCTTTCCTTAATTTTTAATCAGATAGGCTGCAGCTGGATATTTGAGAGGCTGGTTACCGGAGACCAGATGGAGTTTTGAGATCCAGGAGTTTTAGTGGCCTGACAGAACGCATGGAGCATATAGAGCCTGCGCATGTAAAGTTTTGATGACATCAGCCAAAAATGTGGAAATTAATAACGTTTACATCGACAGACAAACGGACATGCATACAGTGAACAAAGTGGCATTTATTAATAAATCTATTAAAAACCTTGACCTTCAACTTGTACCAAAAACATTTTTATTTTTTAAGATTTTTAGTTTTTAAGAGCTTGTAATCACATTTCCACATATTTTGCACCTACAACAAAACAGAGTGAGACATGGTGAATCTTTTCATATCAAATAACTGTAATGTGAATTTTGTTGCAAGTCAACCTTTAGTAAACGATGATCTCAGTTCAAAGGTGATAGCTGCTAGGTCTGCTCTTATAACACCGTGGTCAGCTCAGTGGCCGACCTCACTCTTTACGGTGATACCAATTACCACAGCTGGCTCTGAACCTTTTTAAGAGGTGTAAAAAGCATCTCAAGCTAGGTTTCATATAAAGTTAAAATGCATTAATTACTCAAAACTAACAAATGAAAATTTATAAAGATTAAATACACTTCACATGTTTCATTTTAGTGGTGAAATGATAACAGGAAGCATGCTTGAGAATTACTGCTACAGTAGGTGGGCCCTTCAAAGGTATGCCAATGTTTCCTAGAAGCGACTTCTATAGGTGGTTGTACCTGTTGGTGCATCTGTGGTTATATCACGCATTATAACAACAATAAATGGTGCACTGGCATTTGGCAAGAACAAATCTAGGTGGGTATGTGACAAGCTATAGCAGGTACAGTTATGGCAGGTACAGTTAGGCCTAGATTAGTTGGAGATGTGGTAGGTCACAACAGGTAGTTTATAGTGGCTCAGAGTAGTAGATACTTACAACAGACTGATAAGCAATAACCTTCTTATACCACCTCCTTAGCTCTTCAACTGAATCTATTGGCTCGAATGTTATCTGGTTAGCGATGGCAGCCAGGTTACCATTCACCGTCACTGTGTAACTACAACATTCACTCTTTATTTCTCTCTTTTAGCAATAACAAGCTTTGGTGTAAGATATCAACCTTATTTACACTGGTCAATGCCATTTAAAGCAAATTAGAACAGGAAACAAAAAACTAAAACAAAAAATAATAAAGTAAATTATGTGTATTGAAAGGAAAAGCTGTTTTTGTATAGCATCATATGGTATAATAATATAATATCATATAGTATGATAATATAGTATGACATCATATAGTATGACAATGTAATATAACATCATATAGTATGATAATATAGTATAACATCATATAGTATGGTAATATAGTATAACATCATATAGTATGATAATATAGTATAACAATGTAGTATAACATCATATAGTATGATAATATAGTATAACATCATATCGTATGATAATGTAGTATAACATCATATAGTATGATAATATAGTATAACATCATATAGTATGATAATATAGTATAACAATGTAGTATAACATCATATAGTATGATAATATAGTATGACATCATATAGTATGATAATATAGTATAACATCATATCGTATGATAATGTAGTATAACATCATATAGTATGATAATGTAATATAACATCATATAGTATAATAATATAGTATAACATCATATAGTATGATAATATAGTATAACATCATATCGTATGATAATGTAGTATAACATCATATAGTATGATAATATAGTATAACATCATATAGTATGATAATATAGTATAACATCATATAGTATGATAATGTAGTATAACATCATATAGTATGATAATATAGTATAACATCATATAGTATGATAATGTAATATAACATAATATTGCATGATAATATAATATAACACCATATTGCATGATAATGTAGTATAACATCATATAGTATGGTAAAACATTGCATAATGATACATTAATATTTCAATAATATAATTGAATTATATTATACCACCAAAATAGAACAATTACAATATAATTTAAAACAGGTTTTATAAGCATATACAATATATACCTATTATACAATATAGGTTTTATTTTCCAATACTAATAAGTAAGATTACCTTATTAATGTCTGTGTTGCTCCTCTAAACTGGCAATACTAATGTCATAGGCATATGATATTTTGATAATTTCATTTACATTCTTAAAGAGGCGAAATAATAATAATAATGATGCTCTAAACCTGACATATTAGAACAGTCATGTCTGCATATCTCTTGTGTTAATATTGTAATTATATCTCTGGATTAATATTAAACTCAATATTAAAATTGACCAGTATTTGGTTACAAACCGAAAGTTGTGAATCACAGGAATGCACAATTAATCTGTCCAATAGAATAATGAAATAGCAGACGAAACCTTCTTAGCAATATCTCCCCCTACCAACTAGCGCAATGTGAGTTTGTAAGAGTAAGGTAAGTTAGCTCCCCCTACCAACCAGCGCAATGTGAGTTTGTAAGAGTAAGGTAAGTTAACTCCCCCTACCAACTAGCGCAATGTGAGTTTGTAAGAGCAAGGTAAGTTATCTCCCCCTACCAACCAGCGCAATGTGAGTTTGTAAGAGTAAGGTAAGTTAGCTCCCCCTACCAACTAGCGCAAAGTGAGTTTGTAAGAGCAAGGTAAGTTAGCTGCCCCTACCAACTAGCGCAATGTGAGTTTGTAAGAGCAAGGTAAGTTAGCTCCCCCTACCAACTAGCGCAATGTGAGTTTGTAAGAGTAAGGTAAGTTAGCTCCCCCTACCAACCAGCGCAATGTGAGTTTGTAAGAGTAAGGTAAGTTAACTCCCCCTACCAACTAGCGCAATGTGAGTTTGTAAGAGCAAGGTAAGTTATCTCCCCCTACCAACCAGCGCAATGTGAGTTTGTAAGAGTAAGGTAAGTTAGCTCCCCCTACCAACCAGCGCAATGTGAGTTTGTAAGAGTAAGGTAAGTTAGCTCCCCCTACCAACCAGCGCAATGTGAGTTTGTAAGAGTAAGGTAAGTTAGCTCCCCCTACCAACTAGCGCAATGTGAGTTTGTAAGAGCAAGGTAAGTTATCTCCCCCTACCAACCAGCGCAATGTGAGTTTGTAAGAGTAAGGTAAGTTAGCTCCCCCTACCAACCAGCGCAATGTGAGTTTGTAAGAGTAAGGTAAGTTAGCTCTCCCTACCAACCAGCGCAATGTGAGTTTGTAAGAGTAAGGTAAGTTAGCTCCCCCTACCAACTAGTGCAATGTGAGTTTGTAAGAGTAAGGTAAGTTAGACTCAGACTGGAACTTGCAAGACTGGCTGGAAATGCCGGTATGTAGAGACTCACTTTAAGTAGGCGGAGCCCTCGATATACTTTCGAAGATTAAACTGGATGATCTTAAGGGAGAGTTCATCATCTCTGTTCTCGACACCATCTTCCAGCAATGAGTTGACTCTCCTATAGAGATCCTCTGACTCCATCTGCAATTGAACCATGCAAGTCTTATACCTTTCCAGCTCTGTATCCAAACTTTTACTTTCTTACCTTTGTATTCCCACATGTTTATATCTACTCTGTTTTCTTTTCACTTTCCTAAATAATTCTCTTAGAAAAAAAAACTATCAAGTTATTTCATAAAAATTAAACTAAAAGCAATGTATGATAGGAACTTCTAAAACCTTCACTATTGTGCCAAATGTGAAATTGTGTGTCATTTTCCTCATAAAATAACTATGTAATATGTAAAGTAAAACTGCATCGGGAAAGTCAGATTTTTGATTTCTCTACAAACTTGTTTCACGTTGTCGCTTGTCAGGTGTCTATGCTGGAAACATAGAGACCTGACAAGCGACATTAAGGAACAGGTTATTAGCAAAGAAGAAAAATCTGAATTCTCAGATGTTGTTTGTACTTCAATCAATTACACCACTAGTTACTATCAGTCACCACTAGTTATTATCAGTCACCACTAGTTACTATCAGTCACCACTAGTTACTATCAATCACCACTAGTTACTATCAGTCACCACTAGTTACTATTAATCACAACTAGTTACTATCAGTCACCACTAGTTACTATCAGCCACTACTAGTTACTATCAGCCACTACTAGTTACTATCTGCCACCGCTAGTTATTATCAGTCACCGCTAGTTACTATCAGTCACCGCTAGTTATTATCAGTCACCGCTAGTTACTATCAGTCACCGCTAGTTACTATCAGTCACCGCTAGTTACTATCAGTCACCGCTAGTTACTATCAGTCACCGCTAGTTACTATCAGTAACAACTAGTTACTATCAGTCACCGCTAGTTACTATCAGTCACCGCTAGTTACTATCAGTCACCACTAGTTACTATAAGTCACCGCTAGTTACTATCAGTCACAACTAGTTACCATCAGTCACCACTAGTTACTATCAGTCACAACTAGTTACTATCAGTCACCACTAGTTACTATCAATCACCACTAGTTACTATCAGTCACAACTAGTTACTATCAGTCACCGCTAGTTACTATCAGCCACTACTAGTTACTATCCGTCACCGCTAGTTACTATCGGTCATCACTAGTAACTATCAGTCTTCACTAATTACTATCAATCACCACTAGTTACGATCAGTCACTGCTAGTTACTATTAGTCAACGCTAGTTACTATCAGTCACCGCTAGTTACTATCAGTCACAACTAGTTACTATCAGTCACCGCTAGTTACTATCAGTCACAACTAGTTACTATCAGTCACCGCTAGTTACTATCAGTCACAACTAGTTACTATCAGTCACCACTAGTTACTATCAGCCACTACTAGTTACTATCCATCACCGCTAGTTACTACCGGTCATCACTAGTAACTATCAGTCTTCACTAATTACTATCAATCACCACTAGTTACTATCAATCACCACTAGTTACTATCAGTCACCACTAGTTACTATCAGCCACTACTAGTTACTATCCGTCACCACTAGTTATTATCGGTCATCACTAGTAACTATCAGTCTTCACTAATTACTATCAATCACCACTAGTTACGATCAGTCACTGCTAGTTACTATTAGTCAACGCTAGTTACTATCAGTTCACCACTAGTTATTATTTGTCAACACTAGTTACTATCAGTCATCACTAGTAACTATCAGTCTTCACTAATTACTATCAGTCACCACTAATTACTATTAATCACCACTAGTTACTATCAGTCACCACTAGTTATTATCAGTCACAACTAGCTACTATCAGCCACCGCTAGTTACTATCAGTCACTGCTAGTTAATATCAGTCACCGCTAGTTACTATCAGTCACTGCTAGTTACTATTAGTCAATGCTAGTTACTATCAGTCACCACTAGTTACTATCCGTCACAACTAGTTACTATCAGTCACCGCTAATTACTATCAGTCACTGTTAGTTACTATTAGTCAACGCTAGTTACTATCAGTCACCACTAGTTATTATCTGTCAGCACTAGTAACTATCAGTTACCACTAGTTACTATCAGTCATCACTAGTAACTATCAGTCTTCACTAGTTACTATCAGTCACCACTAGTTACTATCAGTCACCACTAGTTACGATCAGTCACCACTAGTTACTGTCAGTGAAGAGTTTTTCTGTAGCTTTGAATTTTATTTCATCTTATTTATTTACGTTTAGTCAAAGACTACTTTTGAACATAAAGGTACGATGACCCACAACTTATAATATATAAAGTGCATATTTAATATAATGTATATTTATGTTTTGTGATGGTGAAGCGAATGCGGTTTTGAGATTTTCAGGTTTGCCTTTGCTACGAGCACCTGTCATAGCTTGTCAAAGTTTAGGGAAGTATTTTTTTCCAGTACAGCTCAAGTCAGTCTGATAAATGGCCCCTGGACTAGTGCACTCTCCTACTGTCAATACAGTAAAACCTATCAGTTCACAGGCCTATATTTTGTTATCATCCACTCACTTCCTATCGAAATTTTTAACGAACAACAAAAAGGTTGCTATATTCCATGTCTCTCGTGCATTCATACTTTTGCAACAGGCAGCTAGCTAATTGTTTAATAACAGCATTGCTAGTTGTTTAAGGTAAGGTGATTAACGCGTTTTGCATTGTTGTTGTTTTTTATAGATTTAAATTAATTTGCAGTCATTTAATAAGTAGTACACTGGCTTTTCAAATCTAATTCTCGTATCACAATCTAACAGAAATACTCCCACATTTAAAACTACCAATTGTTAGGCTCACTACCAGGTTCGCTGCATTGAAACGACTGTGAGGCAAATTTGAAAACTAGTTGAGATATCTACATAAACCAGCAAGCACTTGACAACGAGTGTCCCATGGAGTCTAGAGTCCCTCCATTTCCATTCCTATTCTCCTCCCATTCCATTCCTACCGACTTCAGAGCAATGTTGCCATTATGTGGAGCAGATCAAGCAGATCTGATAACATCAATACCCTAGGACACTTATATTTCGCTAGTATTTAGTTTCGTGAGTAGCACACAGACTAAAATTTCGCTGCAACTTAATTTCGCAGCTCTGATGAGTGCGAAAATATAGTGATGTGAAAATAAATACAGCGGAACAAACAAATTAGATTCCTCAGGTCCGGTCCTCTAGTAAAAAAAGTTTTTATATTTGCGACTAGTTTGTATTTGTAACCCGCAGGTATAAATGTATGGCAGAAATCGATAATTCAACGTGATCGCTTGCTGCCATTTGTTTCTTGGACTATCAATGACGTCTCGGTCCTTTCCGTCGTGACCGATATGGTACCGATATTATATCTCAAGTATTTATAGCAAGCGATGGCCATGGCACGTTTTGAGTTCACAATATTTCAAATTTAAAAATATTAAATACAGTACATGTCTCATAAAAAAGAAAATAGATAACAACCAACATCACAACCAGAACTGTATAACATGGTTGGACCTGGTGAGGGTTGTTATCGTTTTTGGTTGGCAGTAAAATTCATCACTACAATAAGTATTATTTAATTGTATGACTTCACCTACCAGACTTTCATCCTCATCAGTTACAAATTCGGTGACTAAACTGATATCATCATCTTCTTCGTTTGTCTTGGCTTTTCCAAAAAAACTTGTTATCTTAATTTGCTTTGCCATGCTGCTCATTCGGTGTATTAACGAATTTACTAGAAATTTCCCAATGAGCTCAATCACACTCAAAATTATCTGCATTTCTAATATCACGATTTTGTTGTGGATATCAATGAACTACAGGGCCGTATTCCCTTGGACAGCTGGCCGGCTAAGACGCCCCAACTTTTTAGGAATTTCATAGTCCAACGGCTATAGAAAGGTTTTTATCGCTGTAGAATATCACTTTATTCGAAGCCATAGATACAAACATCAACTTTTAGTAGTTCTTAGGCGTCATTATTATCTTCATCAGCGGCAAAATATTCTTGTTAACGACTTTTATAAAGGTTTGCAAAATATCAAGTTTTAGCAAACATCTGCTTGCCCATATCCTACTTAATGAACTTAAAATAAAATCGGCAAAAATTATCTTTGTTAAAACGCTTAAAAGAAAAAGATGTCTTCTTTCTGAGCTTTTTAACTGCATACAAGTTTTGCCTGTTTTAATTTTAAAATGTTTTGTCAGTCACATCAGCTAAAACAAAGCAAATCTCAAAAAATAGAAAAATGTTGATACTTGCCAATAAAATCTTTTAAAACTTTACGTGAGAGGCCCGGCTGAGGCCCTACATAAGAGAAACCTGTTGGGAGCTTACAGCACCCCCCCTCCTTCTCCACACCCCAGACGTTCATAACTAGTCGTCTAACATTAGCCCCCCAACTTGCAACCAGTGAATACAGGCCTGTGTAGAACATAGCTATTTAATTTCGAATTTTCGCTAGTTCGTTATGATAGTTTAGTTTCGCGCATGAATTTTTCGCGTGATGATGACTCCGCGAAAACGCGAAAGTTAGATGCCGCGAATACTTAAGTGTCCTAGGGTAAATTAATTGCCTTCTTTATCTTCTCAGCATAACTTGTAACAATTAGCAACTGAGGCCACGCACATTCCACCCGGTCTATGGCGGGTGAACAATTTGTCAGCAAATGCATAAAAAAGTTACGTGTGTTTGCTGCTAACTTGACCATCTGCTACAGAAGAGATTGTTGCAGCCAGACAATAGCCTCATAGATAATAAATAAGTTATGGCTGCCTTTCTGCCAGGAGCTACTAGAAAAACTTGAGGCAGCCTGCTGCTAATTACAAGTATTTAAATAAAGGCTCCTATGTAGGTCGCTAGGCTGCCTTTGCTCTGAATTGTCAGTGCCAATGATGATTGCAAGAGTTGAAAACTGTTCAACTTTTGCAAGTTGCATTCAACAGAGGTACAGCTGCCAGGGTATTGCTGCGGTGATGGAAACCTGCTTTAATTCTGTAATCGGATTAATCTCCAATATGGCTTTGGGGTATTACTGGTTGATGGCATTCGAACTGAATCCTATAACTTGCATCTGGTATCTCAGAAATCAGCCATACATTACTAAGTTATTAGTTATTAACCTCACTGTAGAGGTGAAGGTCATTTCTAATGGTGAGTTGATTTACTGACTGCACTCCTTTGATGTAGGCGGAAATATTAGAGCTTGCACTCTGTACTTAATAGCATCTCTAAATTCCTTCAGTATGGTTACGCCTATCCATACAGCATGAGGCAGCATGAGACACGCCTACCCATACAGCATGAGGCATGCCTACCCATACAGCATGAGGCACGCCTACCCATACAGCATGAGGCAAGCCTCCTGACTCTGGAGGGGGCCTACCCATACAGCATGAGACACGCCTGCCCATACAGCATGAGGCACGCTTCCTGACTCTGGAGGGACCTCGTCAGTGACTAAATGAGCTTAGGCTGATACAGCTGAAACCAAACACCCACTTTTGTCTCTCAAGTGGAATCTTGATGGTCTGAGGAACAAGCTAGCGGCTAATGAAAGGTCTATCGCGTTCAAATCTCTAAAACTTCTATGATGGGATATGCAGGCTAATTTTCAAAACTATGTAAAGAGAAGGTATATATACACAGCAAATACATTATATAAAGTTGCATGCGTCCAAAGGCGGGGAAAAGATCAACTTGAGAGACTGGTTCCAAAGTAACTCTATATCAATTGACTTACAAGCCAGCTTTTATTTGTGACCTGATACAGTTTGACTTTGCTGATCCAATGAAGTTTCTTAGGGTAGAAGAGTTTATCAACAGTAATATCAGAATGACAAACAAGTAATAAGACGTAATCTGATGCTGACTTAACTTGGATGTTGTCTCTACTATTAGCAGGAATCTGATTTCGGATTTTCTGTCCTTTGCAAGTTGTAAGCCATTTTGTATGAATATAGAACTTGCTATAGAAATGAGTACTTGCTAAATGAGGAAAGGAATATGTATCTGTAGCAGATCTGTGTCCTCAACATGTACTATAAAGGCATCAGTTTACATTTAGCACAACCAGAGCTTGAAAATACTCAGAAATTTTCTTGTGATCAGGTTTTAGACTGAAGCAGTAATGGGTCATGATTGTACACGAGGTGAGTGTCTCATAAAGCAGTTATGAGTCATGAGTGTACTCAAGGTGAGTGTCTCACGAAGCAGTTATGAGTCATGAGTGTACTCAAGGTGAGTGTTTCATGAAGCAGTTATGAGTCATGAGTGTACTCAAGGTGAGTGTCTCATGAAGCGGTTATGAGTCATGATTGTACACAAGGTGAGTGTCTCATGAAGCAGTTATGAGTCATGAGTGTACTCAAGGTGAGTGTCTCATGAAGCAGTTATGAGTCATGAGTGTACTCAAGGTGAGTGTTTCATGAAGCAGTTATGAGTCATGAGTGTACTCAAGGTGAGTGTCTCATGAAGCAGTTATGAGTCATGAGTGTACTCAAAGTGAGTGTCTCATGAAGCAGTTATGAGTCATGAGTGTACTCAAAGTGGGTGTCTCATGAAGCAGTTATGAGTCATGACTGTACTCAAAAGTACAGTACAGGTAAGTATCTCAAAAGGTAGCTATGAGTCCTGACTTCACTCAAGGTGATTGCCTCAAAAAAGCAGCTATGAGTCAAAACACTGTACTCAAGGTGAGTGTCTCATGAAGCAGCTATGAGTCAAAACACTGTACTCAAGTGTCTTTACTTTTACTTTTACTTTATCTTATTTATGTTGTTAAGTTGTAGAGGGTGGAATAACCTACTACTTATAATATATAAAGTATATATTAAATATAATATGTGTTTATGATTTCTAGTGAAGCAAATGTGATATTGAGATTGATAGGTTTGTCTTTGCTAAGAGCACCTGCCGTAGCTTGTTAGAGTTCAGGGAAGTATTTTTTTCTAGCACAGCTCAAGTCATCTGATAAATGGTCCCTGGAATAGTGCACTCTGCTGTCAATACAGTAAAATCTGCCAATTCATATGCCTATATTTTGTGATCTTCCATATTACTTTCTATTGAAACGTTTATCAAACACAAAAGGTTTCCCATTTTTTTCAGCGATGAGCTTAGGAATTATGTCTCTATGGGCAATAACTTTATGGATGCAAAGGCTGTGGGTGTTGTGGCTTGAGAGTATGTGGGTGATGAGTGTGTGGGTGATAAACTTGTGGATGCTGTTGGTGATGAGTCTGTTTGTGCTGTGGGTTATGAACCTGTAGGTGCTGTGGGTGATGGATCTGTGGGTCGTGTGGGTGGTTAGTCTGTGGACGATGACTTTGTGGGTGATGAGTCTGTGGATTATGAGCCTGTAGTTGATGAGTCTGTGGGTGATGAGTCTGTGGGTGCTGTGGGTGATGAGTCTGTAGGTGATGAGTCTGTGGGTGACGAGTCTGTGGGTGATGAGTCTTTGGGTGATGAGTCTGTGGGTGATGAGTCTGTGGGTGATGAGTCTGTAGGGGATGAGTCTGTGGGTGCTGTGTGTGATGAGTCTGTAGGTGATGTGGGTGATGAGTCTGTGGGTGATGAGTCTGCAGGTGATATGGGTGATGAGTCTGTGGGTGATGAGTCTGTGGGTGATGAGTCTGCGGTTGATGAGTCTGTAGGTGCTGTGGGTGATGATTCTGTGGATGCTGTGGCTGGTGAATTGGTAAGTGATAATCCCGTAGGTGATCGGTCTGTAGATGACGATTATGAGGATGTTGATCCTTTGGGTGATCCATCCAGTTGTTACTAAATAATTTTGTACTTTTTAAGTTTTCTTTGTTGAAAATTATTTTATTGTTGCGTAATGTTGAGCTAATACAATGCATATTTTCATTTTTAGTCAAATTGAAGAGTTACTAGAAAGCAATGCGTGTCTATTTGTTTGATTGCAGTCTGTTGATAGTCGTGTGATCTAAATCAGGTCTCTCCGGAAGTCTGACTACAGTGCTGTGATTCGAGTCAACTCATAATACAGCGTGACTGCAGATATGGGATTTGAGCCAACTGATGATGCACCATGACTGCAGGTATTTGATTTGGGCCAACTGATGATGCACCATGACTGCAGATATGTGATCTGGGTCAACTCATAACGCAGGTGACTGCAGGTATGTGATTTGGGTCTTCTCTTTCATGCAGTTTGACTACTAAACCAAAAAATGTTTATTCTTTCTTTTATTGTAAAATGTGCACTTGCTGAGTATGTTTGGCTGGTGTTTATTGCAGGATCTCGAGACACCTCGAGACATGTGCACCTCTAGGATTGACCACTTGCTGAGTATGTTTGGCTGGTGTTTACTGCAGGATCTCGAGACATGTGCACCTCTAGGATTGACCACTTGCTGAGTATGTTTGGCTGGTGTTTACTGCAGGATCTCGAGACACCTCGAGACATGTGCACCTCTAGGATTGACCACTTGCTGAGTATGTTTGGCTGGTGTTTACTGCAGGATCTCGAGACACCTCGAGACATGTGCTCCTCTAGGATTGACTAGATTGTTCAACAAACAAATCTATTAGAAGTGAAGCAAGGATGTTTGAGCACAAACAAATACAATGTCCATATTCTTTACTTACACTGCCGTAGGTACTACTTACCTTCCTCCTGTCGAAAGCTCTTTACTTACACTGCCGTAGGTACTACTTACCTTCCTCCTGTCGAAAGCTCTTTACTTACACTGCCGTAGGTACTACTTACCTTCCTCCTGTCGAAAGCTCTTTACTTACACTGCCGTAGGTACTACTTACCTTCCTCCTGTCAAAAGCAGCATAATTCCACTCTTCAACCTGGTCTTGGTACTTGGCAATTCCATGGTCAAGAGCATAGCCAGGGTTCTCTCTCAGCCGAAAGTCATAGTAATCCTCTATAAAGTTATTGGCTGCATCCTTGCTCACATCGCTACCACTAAGCGGTTTGAAGGTGGCTGCAGAAGTTAAGCTGATGATGAACAATGGAAACAAAGTATGACCGCTTTGAGGACAGGGTTAAATTTACAAAACCAAGTGATACCTTTTCCCGTAACACATAGACGCTTATCAATAGAATAAGTTTCAAATTTTTAAAAGCTTCATTACCAGCAAAGTTGCAAGAGACAAGCGCATATTGCAATTGAAAAGTTGAAAATGCTACTTTGGTGGTGACCTACCTAGCTACAACAGTACACCAACCAACCTTATTTATGGTTTCTGGTATATAGAACTTAAAAATCACAATATTTTTTGAGCGATTCATGTTCGTTTGCTTTGAACTGGGAGCGGAAAGAATTTCTAAAACATTCAAATAATTGTACTTTTCATGGGAGCATTCTATGATAGGGGTAAGGTTATATGAGAAAACCAGAAAATACCATTAAATTGCAAACCATATAACATTTGCATCATCAAAACCTGGAAAAGCCATAAAATTGTTGCTTTTTAAAAATTTAGGTGAGTGAATAGCTTTATATATGCAAGAAGTTAGGTGCTAACATAAAAATCCTTTCAATTCTTGTCTTTAGTAAGACTAGAAACAGTTATTCCCACTACGGCAACACCTGAAGTGAGACAGGGTATAAACAGTGATATATTTGTTCTGATAGTTTGCTGAGGTGTGAGAGACTCATCAAGGACATCAAAAGTGTTTTAATTGCTGTCTAAAGGGTGCAGAGTAGGGTTAGCAGCAACAACAGTTCAGAAAAGTTATCAAAAGCGACATGATTTCCAATATTAGTTGACGCATCACTTTTCCCAAGCATCTGATGAATGGCAGCAATGACGCTGTATGACATGTTGCCGAAGTTAGCAACGGAAGTCAATTAAACAGTAATACGTACAGTACGTACAATACGTACAACACATACAATACATACAATACATACACTACGTACAATACATACAATACGTACAACACGTACAATACGTACAATACATACAACACGTACAACACATACAATACATACAACACGTACAACACGTACAATACATACAACACATACAATACGTACAACACGTACAATACGTACAACACATACAATACGTACAATACGTACAACACGTACAATACATACAACACATACAATACGTACAACACATACAATACGTACAATACGTACAACACATACAACACGTACAATACATACAACACGTACAATACGTACAATATGTACAACACATACAATATGTACAACACGTACAATACATACAACACGTACGATACGTACAATACGTACAACACATACAATATGTACAACACGTACAATACATACAACACGTACAATACGTACAATACGTACAACACATACAATATGTACAACACGTACAATACATACAACACGTACGATACGTACAGTACGTACAACACGTACAATATGTACAACACGTACAATACATACAACACGTACGATACGTACAATACGTACAACACGTACAACACGTACAATACGTACAATACATACAACACGTACAATACGTACAACACATACAATACGTACAACACGTACAACACGTACAATACATACAACACGTACAACACGTACAATACGTACAATACGTACAACACATACAATACGTACAATACATGCAATACGTACATGTATACTGGAATTGTGATTGAGGAAGTAACAAGGCAAAAGAGCTAAAAAAATTTGAAGACTTTCTGCTAAATCATTCAAAAAGGAACAGAAATTCTCAATAACGGGATCCTCAGTTGAAACTACAAGCAAGTACATGTAATGGATATTCTTTTAAATATTTTGACTAGTCCAGTAATTTGTGAGGCTAACAAACTTACTTTTGAGAAATAAGGTTATATGATTATATTGGTACAGAATGTATTATTTTGTACAGGTTACTGCTACACCGTGGTTTTAACAACTTTTTTATGATCTACAAATACATTTGTTCAAGTTAGAATGTTTGGCTAAATGAACTAGTGTAATCTTTTCTGGGTACCCGTTTAGCAACACAAAATACACATCAGCTAATTGTTGTCTAAACTGAATAACTAACCAGTGACCAGTCATTTATATTAAGTACTAAATTTTGTTAGATATTATATCACCAGTATTTCCCTACTCTGTAGGTTTGTTTTGTACTTGCATTTTTACACAATCATTTTATAAAACATTCAAGTACAAAAAATGGAAATAACAATATCAATGGTGCAATAGCATGAGACGGAAATGAGTAACAGAGTAGGGAAATGCTGGTAATATAATATTTAATACAATTTAGTATATAACATTAAGGACGAGCACCACTAGTTGGCTATTCAGTTTAGATAACAACTACCAGCTGATCTGTATCTTGTGTTGTTAGACAAGTATAACAGAAGTGGGCAGAAAAAGGTAAAAAGTTGTCACAACTACGGTGTATTAATAATCTGTACACAATACACATGCTGTACACAATACACATGCTGTACACAATACACATGCTGTACACAATACACATGCTGTACACAATACACATGCTGTACACAATACACATGCTGTACACAATACACATGCTGTACATAAACTAAGGCTATAATCGTATAGCCTTAGTTTTTATAAGTCACCGACTCTCACAACATTCCAAGAATCCTTAGGCTAGCCCATTACTGATCATTTCTAAGCTTCATTCATTGAAAATTTACTAACATGATGCCATCGAAATGGCAAGGACATCACTCTCTCTTTCGCAGACAGCTGAGACACGCATATATGTACGGTTATGGCTATGAAACCACTAATATAACTATTGTTATAGCTGCCTATATAGCTATGGCTGTCTAGAAAGCAATAGCTTTATATATTATAGTTATAGCTGTCTATTTAGCTATAGCTGCCGATTTAGCTATAGCTGCCGATATAGCTACAGCTGTTTATATAGCTACAGCTGTTTATATAGCTATACTGTCTATATAGCTATACTGTCTATATAGCTATACTGTCTATATAGCTATAGCTGTGCGGTTCAATATATATTGATTATGAAGCAGCAGAACTATGTACTTACGAAATAATAGTAGCAAGCATATCGACAGCATTCTCATCTCAACTATTTCCGCTGGCAACCTGATGCATATATGCGCTGCCAAATCTTCATATGCAAGTGAAGGCCCACATATGCATACAAATGTTGATCTGTAATTGGACACGCCTCATCACATTTACTGTGGCATATCTATTCACCTCAGTGCTAACCAATGCTTTTCATCCTGGCATGAATTATAGACAGAGAGTAGGTATTTAGGTACGTATCCCTTGCTGTAGAGATAGCACAGCGATCATGAATTGTAGACAGAGAGTAGGTATGTAGGTACATATCCCTTGCTGTAGAGATAGCGCAGCGATCATGAATTGTAGACAGAGAGTAGGTATGTAGGTACATATCCCTTGCTGTAGAGATATATATATCATGAATTATAGACAGAGAGTACGTATGTAGGTACATAGAGTGTACCTACTGTAGAGTGTAGAGATAGCACAGTGATCATGCCAAGACAGATCAGCGATAGTCAGTTCAAACTGTGACATGTCTACTACTGACATGTCTACTACTGACATGTCTACTACTGACATGTCTACTACTGACATGTCTACTACTGACATGTCTACTACTGACATGTCTACTACTGACATGTCTACTACTGACATGTCTACTACTGACATGTCTACTACTGACATGTCTACTACTACTACTACTGAGCTAAAATCTATAAATAACTTATTTGTTTACACAGCTGAGGATCTGTCCTCGTTTTACTGTTTTGTACCAAGTTAATTATCTTGTGGTCTCTTACACAAACAGAGGGCATATCATGAGGTTGTAGCAGCTGTAAACATGGACATATGTTTATGTTTCCTAATAGGAGTTATAGTATGCATTACATTGTATCTTAAGGTAAAGATACTTTGTATCAGTAAGGTAAAAGCTACAGCATCCACTAGCTGACCTTTGACCTTACTGACTTGCAGTAGTTTTTACGTTTTATATTTAATAATCATAGCTAGTTGAAGCAAATTGATTGGTTGACGTAATTCTCAACTACTTGATTATTGTTGGTGTATACATACATAAAGTTTCTGCACAGAAAATTTACTTTTTATATAACATATATCAACAAATACCATTCTAACTTTCAAACTTCATATCATGAAAAAAGCGTTTTGTGCAGTTTAAATAAATTAAGAGAAAAAATAAAACAACTGTAAAGGTTTTCAAACTTTGTCAAACAACTGTAACTGTCAAACTTCATATCATGAGGAAAATGGTTTGTGCGGGTCAAATAAATTAAGAAACCAATTAAAACAACTACAAAATTATTTAAAGATAAATATGAAATAATTAGCAAATGATAGCTAAATTAAGTCTGTTTTGCTATGATTACGATAAAAGACGATTTGGTAATGATATAATTAATATGAACTGAGAAAACAGAATAAAAATCCTGAATATGTTGAATTACTAACAATTCGTGCATAGAAGTGTCTGTGTGAATAAAAAAGGTTACTGTTACAGTAGAAGCTATTCTTCAAAAATTTGAATACGACGATACTCATCCCTCTTGTTACTGTCTATGAGATACTGGTAAAAATCAGATATCGGACTGTTTTTGTCTGGTACTAACGCACATTTGAAATTGAAACGGCCCATTTAAAAAATACAAATTAAAAAAACAGGTAATAGTAGGAAAAAATTAGTTTTTAAACAATTTCAAAAAATAGTAAATGCTAAAGGTGATATTAGTTAATAATCAAAAGTGCACATTTGGCGCGTAATTTTGCACCGTATGCGTGTGCATGCGGTATACATGGTATATGATAAGAGCAATAGAATGCAAAGGACTGTATAGCTCAGTGGTTAAACACGTGGTTTGAAACTTGTGGTTACCATCTTCGTTAGTTTGAACCCAGCAGGATGTGAGCTATCATTTTCAAGATTTCAATAGCTATAGCTAGACAAACTGAACTACAGGCTTTGAAATTTATAGGTGTGATAATAGTTATTGACAGCTTGACTACTGTAGTATCGTTACTACTATCGTGGCTACTGTATCGTTGGTCTGCTGACTGAGAGGCTGTGAGTTCAAATCATCTGTGCTGTGGATTTTTCAATCAGATCAAAATCACTATAACTGGATAGATGACAAGCTTTGGTATTTACCTACATATATATATATATAATATATATATATATATATACTAGCTGCATGCCCTGCGTTGCAGCTAGTGTATATATATGTACACTAGCTGCATACCAGTCGTTTCACGGGTAATAAAAAAGGTTTTGTACAGAAAACTTACTTTGAATCAATAATTATATTCAACATCAACATTTACCATTCTAACTTTTAAATGAAATTGTTTGTGCTATATTAGTATACTGTGTTTATTTCTGTGTTATCCATACTGTACTGGCTGCAGTGTCTATTACAGATCTATACTGATTGCAATAGCCTTGCTGGCTATATGAGTTTAGGCATTGTTCTTCACTTAGGGGTATGCATTTTTCTTTTGGTATGGCTTCACGGATTCTTCTTCTGGTATGGCTTTATGCATAACCCTAGCTGCAGTGTGAAGTCATGAAAGATTGGCATGTGTTCCAAGTACGCTCCAAACTTATCCCATGGTATAGCCAGTTGGACAGTGTAGTGAATTGGATAAATTATAGATTATAAATTAAGATATATTATGGTTACAGTTCAGCATTATAAGTTATAGTAAAAACGAATTCGATAACAGATAGTGATAGAATTTTAGTTTGAAAGTTGAAACATAGTAAAATACTTACTAAAACTTCCTTCAAGTATGTGTTTAGTAAGCTAAATTTATTCAACTTTAATTCAACGTTTATGTTATACGTCTGTCTTGAAGGTAAGAACTTCCTACTGCCCATACTGCGCGTAGTACATTGTAATGTTATATTTTCTTGCAGATCTTAACCATTAAAGTTACTGTAGGTAACTATAGTTACTAAGGTTAACATATTGTTTTGTTATTAATTTTTAATATGTACAGCTCTTGTATAAAGTTTTAATATGTACAGCACATATAGAAAATTTTAAAGATTTTTATCAGCTGGTATTTGCATTAGATAACTATTAGTGGGTTTCTATACCACTCTATACAATATTTTCGCCTTACCGATGCCAACACTGAAACAAATTAAAGTCATATAACTGTATACCAAATAATCGTTCATTGTAATCATAGCAAAACAAACTTTATTTACCTTATTTATATCTACGTGCTTTATATAACATTACTTGCTAATTATTTTTCATTCCCATTTAAACACCTTTACAGTTGTTTTATTTGTTCTCTTAATTTATTTAAACAAAACACTTTTTTCATTATTTGAAATTTAAAAGTTGGTTGTTTGAAAAAGTTTGAAAATCTTTACAGTTGTTTTATTTTTCTCTTAATTTATTTGAACTGCACAAAACACTTTTCTCATGATATGAAGTATGAAAATTAGAATGGTAATTGTTGTTATACGTCAAATAAAAAGAAATTTTCCATGCAAAGACATTTTTTATTAACCGGGCAACTCTGGGCATTCAGTGGCACATACATATAAATCAACAGTGTATAATATATATTATATGCTGTTGATTTATTTGTGCAATAAATCTTAACTAAAATACCTACTGATCAGACCTACAGAACCTTAGATTCAACAGAGATGAAGTAGCTTATCTAAGAGTTTGTGAGAAGGACGGGGGCCCCCACAGACACCCATTCCTTAAGCTTGTTTTTTATTAATAGGACAAAGTGGTTAATGAGAAAACTAGCTCTTCATAAATGTATCAAACAGTTTCTGGAGATACAGTAGTATGATGTCAAATATGGAAACACTACTCTTGCCCCTTTTGATCAGGCCATTATTAGCATCTACGCACCCGGGCCCAGATGATTCCCACAGGCATAGAAACATTTAGATGTGTGTAAGCAGGTCTAAGCAGGTGTACAAGTGTTTGAATGATTCGTAAGTAAGGCCGCCATTCATTGTGGTTAAAGGTCTTCCTTTTCTTTCCTTTTGTGCGATTCTTTTTGATAGCATCTTTAGAATTTAAGTAGAAACTGGTAGACGTTTTTGCGTGCCTAATTTATTTGAACTACCATATTCTCAGATAAACTTACTTTCTAATATTACACTTACTTGAGATAACTGATTTACTACAAAGTCTATTTGAAGAACTGCTAGAAACGCAGAACACAATAAAAGATATGAAACACAATATGAAACACAAAATAAGCTCTATAATGTATTTCTCAAAAACAAAATTGCAGTAAAATCTACTTATCATATGTATTTAGAAATTCTCGAAAGCTCTTTCTAACTTAGTAAATAGTTTCTCAGCGAGGAACATGTATTGCATCATCAGTTGATAGATGCAGAGTTGATATTCCTGGCATGCCTCTTGATCAGCAGTGCTTTGTACTCTTTCCATTTCTTCTGTCGCTGTATGTATGTACCAATAAACTCCTGAGATGGATAGGTTACCACCTGCAAATGTAAATTATCACCTGCAAATGAATTGTAATTAGGGTGGAATGAAGGTCTCTGCAGTAAAGCTATAGACCTGATATCTCTGAATGTTTGATCTATTCATTCGAGCAATAATTTTGATTTATAATTTGTTTTTCAAATGATCAACTTATAGATCATTGGAATGCTTCTAAGAGCCTCAGTTTACTCTCAATAATTGTTGTTCACGTAAATTCATCATCAAACTTGTAACATCTTTGTAAATAGTAGCAACGAAATCTATATGAACACAGGCTATAGTGTCATACAGTGCTGTACTCAGACCTATTTATTCACTAACAGAGTCTCTAGGTTTCTCTCACTGTTTTAGACAAACTGTATGTACAGCCTTTGAGCAGAAGCTACTGTAGAATGTTTACTTCCCTCGGATAAGGGCACAAAAGGTAATATTCTTGAGCCGACCTGATGACAATGCACCTTTGTCTTCAGTAAATTATTGCTTAAGAGTTAAGAATCTTTGCTCCCTTCTCAGACAGGCAACATTACCACAAATCTAGCTTCATTTCTTCCCTGACAGCCAAAGCTGCCATCAAACTAACTATGGCCCATCTCAGACAGCCACAGCTACCATCAACCTAACTATGTCCCATCTCAGACAGCCACAGCTACCATCAACCTAACTATGTCCCATCTCAGACAGCCAAAGCTACCTACCAACCTAACTATGTCCCATCTCAGACAGCCAAAGCTACCTACCAACCTAACTATGTCCCATCTCAGACAGCCAAAGCTACCCACCAACCTAACTATGTCCCATCTTACACAGCCAAAGCTACCTACCAACCTAACTATGTCCCATCTCAGACAGCCAAAGCTACCACCAACCTAACTATGTCCCATCTCAGACAGCCAAAGCTACCATCAACCTAACTATGTCCCATCTTACACAGCCAAAGCTACCCACCAACCTAACTATGTCCCATCTCAGACAACCAAAGCTATCACCAACCTAACTATGTCCCATCTCAGACAGCCAAAGCTGCCATCAAACTAACTATGTCCCATCTCAGACAGCCAAAGCTACCCACCAACCTAACTATGTCCCATCTTACGCAGCCAAAGCTACCCACCAACCTAACTATGTCCCATCTCAGACAACCAAAGCTATCACCAACCTAACTATGTCCCATCTCACACAGCCAGAGCTACCACCAACCTACGGTAAATTTGAGGCTCTATCAAGTCATGAAAAGCATAGCTGTGCCTAGGTTGGTGGAGTGTCCCAAATGATATATGATTGTTCTAACAGCTGACAGATATGCCAAACATATCATAGTCACAACTCAACTTTTATAGCTTACTCAATACGGCAGCATTTTCAACCTTCCAGGAACTCTTATGAGAGGCATGCTTGTCAAAACAAAAAAAAACTGGAGAATCTCACATGATTAAGGAATTCTAGAAAGGAGCTAGTAAGTGCACTTGGTAAGGCATTAGCCACATGGCATCATACACCACACTGCCAGCAGCAAATACCAAAACAGCAAGAGCCTATACTGCTTATTCAATGCTGTCGGTAAGTTATGCTAAGCTGCTGGCAGCTCATCTATGTTTAACTTCCAACTAAATCAAGACGTTCTTCTAAAACAGAAATGCAGTCATAGCCTACGTAGATACTTTGTGACATACGAGATCGCTGACGACTCGCAGAACTTTGGAGTTGGCGTGTTCAAGAAAAATCTTTTTAGAGATGAAGAGGCACTCCGCTCCTTCACTCACCAAGCCAATGGGAAGAGATGCATCCTTGTGGAGCAGCGTCTCCAAGCCCTACAGTAGTTTATGATTCATTTTTAAACTAGTCTTGGGCAAGTAAGTTTTGCAAGACAGTAAGGCCTACTGCATCAACGATTGTAGAACATTTTTCAAAATAACGTATAAAGACATCGATACAAATTTTATTTCAAAAATTCACTAATAGCTACTTTTAATTTATTAGAATATGAACTATTAAATTTAAAGAATATAAAAGTTTCTTATTACTAATCAGAAGGAAAAACTAAAAGTTACTATGGAGTTGTTCTCTCTCACAATAAATTACTCTTACTTCTCTCATACCATATAAGCACATACCTAGGAATACAATTGCATAGCCTGCTATTCCATAAAAGTCACTATATAAAGTCCGGTATAAATGAAGTACTTAACTGAAGGTTACCTTACTTCTAGTAGAGCAGTAGAATACGAAAGGAGATGTCTAACTGACGAGTGAAACTATTTACATACTGGTGTTTACCTAGCTAATTCAGATACATTAGTCAACGGGTAACTGCATCCGTATTAGCTAGCTTATGCTGAGTCTATGTATACTCCAGGTGATAGACACATTTTGTTAATTCCGTCAAAGCAAGCTCGATAATGTCATTGCTTTTTTTTTAGCTCAGAGTTTTAAATGTTTTTGACTACAGTTAAAAAAAGCTCAGAAGAAAAAAAGTGTGACAAAATGACTAGTTGCTATCGTTGTTATAGTTGATACTAGCTATTGCGTTCAAGCTGTAGCATTGCGCATTTCTATTCTGTTGGTCTCTTTACAGCTATAGATGTCATAAGCATACTTTCGCTTGATCTGAGCCTTTCAACTGTGATCAAGTTTTGTGGATTTTAATCTTCAAACATCCTGGCAGTCAGATCACTTCAAAAATCAAAACGATTCGCAAATAATAAAAAATACCAATAATTTCTGATAAAATCTACTAGAATTCTGTGTAAGTTCATTTTAAGCCTCCTAGTAAAATTGCATGCTTAAATACGGTACATGATCAGGAGTTGACTATGTTGGAGTTGCCTTCTTTTTGAAGACTAAGATTTATAAAATACAAGAAATTTTTTCAGCCCAACTGAGCATCCTTGAAAAATAAAAGTGGTTGTTATTAGAGGTGGAACGAGACAGGTTTTTTAAGTTCGAGACGAGACTCGAGACACTGTCTTGTGAAAATTCGAGACTCGAGACACGAGACAGTAAAATAATGAGCATTTGGTGATGATTTCACTACACAAGTACTAGCTACTCGGTATATATAAATTAATAATTCTATTTTTAAATTGAATTTTCACCTGGTGTAAACGATTTAAATACAACATTTTAATTATTATAGTGATATGCATGTAGTTTTTGTAAACAAAAGTGACACAAACAGCTCTAAAATACCGAAGTTATATATTCTAAGAATTTTGAGCTTGATTGATCATAATTATTATAAACATATTGCTTTGTACAATGTATATTTTTACCATCTATTGAATAGTTCTTACTTTTTAATGTAATGTGTGATGAAACCGATAGCCGTCGCTCTACAAAGAAATACCGCAACTAAAAGAACACACGATAACACTTTCATTCTTATCGTTTCATTATTGTTAAGTTTTGTTTATGTATTAAATGTAGTATGTGAATTATATTTAAATTGTACTCATGAAATTATATCAATTACTGTATACATGCACATGTATATTCTTATTTTGAGTTAACAAAACGTCATTGTTAACCGAACACGGACTATGGTCGACACGGCCTTTCGTTCGTTTCTCCGTGTCCGGGCAAGTTTTACCCGCGATTGGTAGTATATACGTAAAAGAGGCCCGAATTTTATGAAGGTCAGTTGGTGTTTAGACACGATACGATAAAATACAGACATTTTACCCGCAAAAGTTATCCAATTTATTAAATTGAATTATCCGAAGAGTAATTAGATACGACCCGGTATCTGTTTTAAGAACACAGATCGAACTAAAATATAACAGGGCCGTTGTCCGGACTACATGATTAGACTCAGTGGCCAACATCATCAATAGCAACAGGTAGTAACGGACTGGGTATAACTTTAAAGGCAGCTGCCCGCAATCCGTTACAATATATGGAGTTGTTGCTACCGCAAGAAGCCATGTTTTAACGACCGTGCGCAGGCGCTTTATTTCTATTTCCTGTCTCGAGTTTGGCTATAGTTAACTCGAGACGAGACCGATACGAGACGAGACAGGTCGATACTCGAGACGTCTCGTGTCTCGTTCCACCTCTAGTTGTTATGTGCATGCTCATAAAACTTTGGTCTACGAAGATTCTGATGATGTTGTAGTACCATTAAATAGTTGACCATTAGTAACCCGTCTGACAAATGGTTATGGAAGATCAATGTGGTTGTATGACAAATGGGACAGAAGGAAAGGAATATTATAGTTGTCCATTTTCATCACTGAAATATAAACTAAAGAATTCTTTTCTTACCTTATTTCTTGTTAGAAAAAGATAAGACAACTCCTTGCAATACACAGTTGTAATCTATCCCTATTCGCCGAAATGTCGGCTAAAATTCAACAAATCATCTGGTTTCCCAAATCTATCACTGGTCCAAGTTGAAAATTTCCATATACCAATGGTAGACTGATTATGTCTCCTTGTATAAACCAGTTGTTCAAAGCTTTACAATCTGACAGAACCTGGTTGTAATCGTAAAGCTAATTGAGGAAATGAGATGTGTATAAACTAGCTGAGAAACAAGTGCCACTCACAAACACTTTGCCTTCATTGAATTCCGCCAACTGAGCAAATCTGGTCATAGCTGCTGCACGAGCTTTGGCTTCTGCTGACTGTAAATAATATTAGTGTTTTGTAGCCAAGCAGACACGATCAGTGTGATTGATGGTACATGCATACGTCAGGGATAAATGTCTGCTTAAACATTTGGGAGTTATCTTCTCATCCATCACCAAGATTATCAGCTATAAGATCTTATACAGTCAAACATGGATAACTGGCACACGGATAGCTCGAACACATGGTTAATTTGAACGGTTTCTTTGGTCCGTTCCCATGTAATGATAAATTGCTATAGATAACTCGAACTCAATACTGTTAACTCGAACTGTTTCTTGCCCAACGGCTACCGAAACGGTTGTTATCGCTTTAGAAAATCACTTTATTCCAAGCCATAGAGGTAAACCTCATCTTTTCGTAATTCATAAGCGTCGTTATTACCACTATCGGCAAAATATTTTTGTCAATGACTTTTCTAAAGGTTTGGTGAAATTTGATTTATACCAAACATCCGCTTAGCTATCGCTCTTCGGAAGCAAGGAAAGTGGTATTCGTTAAGAGCAACACTCCGAGGCAGTTAAATTAGAAGTTTTACGAGGTTTTATGGTACATTGTATATCATTCACACTTTTTGAATGGATACTTATTGAATGTACATGTATTCTGTGTTTAGGTCCAACGATGAATAGTTTTCCGCCGTTGATTCCGTGTTGAATCAACGTCGGAATGTTGAATGTTTAAAACGTCTTAAAAATTGTTGTAATTAAACGTATACGTTGTCTTAGTTAAAAAAAACTATTCATCGTTTGACCTAAACACAGAATACGTGTGTACATTCAATAAGTATCCATTCAAAAAGCGTGAATGATATACAATGTACTGTAAAACCTCGTAAAACTTCTAATTGAACTGCCTCGGAGTGTTGCTCTTAACGAATCCCAGGTAAAGTAAGGTAATCTTTGCATAAACTTCAAGAAAAATCGGCAAAATTAATCGTGGGTAAAACGCTCAAAAGAAAAAGATGTCTTTTCTTTTGACCAAGTTTTGCCAATGTCAATCTAAAAAAACGTCCTGGCAATAACATCATCTCAAACAACAAACCAATCTCAAGTGATAGAAAAATCTCTATACTTTTTCATAAAAACGTTTTAAACTTTACATTAGAAGCATTTAATTTGAAACAAGCCAATTGTGCTTTTGATTTATATTATAGTTTGTATATGTACATGTACATGTACATGTATCTACTAATAAATAAGTAAATACATGGACTTGTGACAGTGCTCTGATAACTTGAACGCTCTGATAATTCAAACACTTTCGCTCGGTCCCGTGAAGTTCGAGTTATCCATGTTTGACTGTATTTAAATAGCATGTCTTTCTTAACTGATTTGAAGAGTCGAAGCTAAAACGGTACACGGTGCCTTATTTTAGTTTCTCTCCTCCTTTCCAACTCATGCAGCCCTGCTTTCTGTTCACGATAAGCCTTACAATATATGCTATACGTATACATAGCTGTTATTATATGAACTAGGCATAATTCAAGTGAACTTTCTATCAAAGATCTTTAGTAGACGCCAATCTGAACTGGAGACTTCACCCTGTTGCACTGTGACGAAAGTGGATTAAACATTTATAATACATTAAGACTAATTGACACTCATAGCTTACCTTTTGAGCCCCCAGCATTGCTGCAACTCTCTTCCACGTTCTCACTCCACCTTGGGTCACTTTAGGCTGCTCTTGTACTAAAATATGCAATGGTAATAAAACATTCTATAGTACTAACACATGCTATGGTACCAAAACATGCAATGGCATCGCGAGGGCTTATACTAGCACCATGCCATGATTGTAGCAAAGGCGCAGTAATTATTTCTACTATAGTTATATGTATATAAAATGCATGAAAAACAGTTATGTCCAGGTTCACCTACCATATGGGGTCCATTTTCGTTTTGGGGTCTTTTTACTTTTTGCCTCGCTGCTTCCCTTTTGCTCCTCTATTGGCGGCATCGTTACGCTTTTTGGTTTCTTTTCGCTGAGTGCCTCTGACCAGAAGGATGTGTTTAACTAAACCCAACAATAAGCTACCGTAAAATTTCTTAGAAACAAAACATCTCTTCCTACAATGCATTAGCAGCTAGAATTCCAAGTTCTTTATCATTTATGCTAGCAACATTTACTCTAACCATGTATTGCATTATCCAGTAATGCGGCGTAAGACCATGTCTACTGCAGTTATCCAAATATGAACCATTACCTCTCCGGATTGTTTTCTCTTGGTTTCCATCAAGTCAAAGAAACCAGTTAAAGAGTTTGATCGTCTCCTTTTTATGGGTCCTTTAGCCCTACCCTGTCAATATCGTAAAGTACAGGTTGGCTCACAACTCTTTGTCTCTGTTATTCGTATTACCTTACGAAGGACCTGGCTAAAGATTAACTTCTTCCTGACTAACAACTATTCAGGATATATCTAGAAGTTTGAAGAGATTGCCAAAGAAAAAGCCCTTACAACTTACGGTTGGAGGATATTCCTTATTGAATCGTTCTACATTCATGTTAATCTTGACACCACCTTTGGCTTTAAGGTCAAACTCAAGTGCGGCTGTGTTCTCTAGAGCACTAACATCTCCTGAAACATGACCGTCAGCGAGTCAGCAAATACAGTAATAATTTGCAGGTAGTGGAAGCAGCGATAAAAATTCATTATGATGCCCAAATGATGAGAGTTAGAGATACGACCCACTCCTCAAGTTGTCCGTCTGCTCTCGTCTTAGTTTCTGCGAGTAGAGAGGGAACTTTGCCTCTAGCTGCTTCCCGAGCTCCGTCTTCCGCTTATTTTTATTCTGTCGTTGCTCGGCATCATATGCTACTACCGCTTTGCACTTTCCCTGCAATTCCAGTCACCGATGTATGATGTATACTGTGGTATGTAATCGCTACTATGATATACTGTGGTATGTAATCGCTACTATGATATACTGTGGTATGTAATCGCTACTATGATATAATGTGGTATGTAATCGCTACTATGATATACTGTGGTATGTAATCGCTACTATGATATACTGTGGTATGTAATTGCTACTATGATATACTGTGGTATGCAATCGCTACTATGATATACTGTGGTATGTAATCGCTACTATGATATACTGTGGTATGTAATCGCTACTATGATATACTGTGGTATGTAATCGCTACTATGATATAATGTGGTATGTAATCGCTACTATGATATACTGTGGTATGTAATCGCTACTATATACTGTAGTGTGTGCAGTCACTGCTATACACTACATCACTCAAAGTACGCTTACAGTTCCCAAAGTGGTGCGGCTAATACATGTAGAAGTTAGTGAAAGTTCTATTCAATAGCCCCATTGTCTGCAAGTTGAAGTACAGTAGGAACACACCTACATACCATATCTTACCGAGTTTTGAGACGAGTGCTAAAACTATTTACTCACCGAGATGACAACTACCAAGTAGTCACTGTCCACCGAGTCTGACAGTATTAATGTATTTGGCTTGAAGTACTGATAGAAGAAATCTTGGGAGTCATCGACGAGCACTTCACATGGAAAGTACTTGAACAGCTCCATTTCTTTAATGTATTCAACGTGCCCAGTTCTTTGCTTTGCCAGTGGGTTTCGTATTATCTTATCAAAGTCCTACAAACATCAGCCAAATCTGTAAAAGGATTGTGTTCAAATATTTCTGCTGAACAAACTCAAAGTCCTCTGATATTAAACCTATAAGTAAAGGTGAAGAGCGCTTTCTGTATGATATTGTGTCTTGCTAACCTACTTATGCTTTGTGCCTGGCTTTGTTTCATGGAGTTGTTTTCTCAATGCAAATTCTTTATAATATATGTAAGGAATTGATTTTTTTCTACTTTGCTTCTTCGTGTAAAATATGGAAAGTTGGTTTGATCAAGCTCTATCAATCTTTTCCTAAATGAATAGGCTACATCACACCTTCACCTCCCCTTCCAGTCAGCATCCTTGTTTATCTCTGCTGATCATTTTATAATATGTTGAGGAGGTGAAGTCGCGTGTACTCTTAAGGGAAGGCAACTCTATCAATATCTCGTCCTACCTCAAATTTATTGTCACATAAAATAACTGTTGTTTTCCTACTGACCTTTTGCAACTCTCACATCCTAGCTGCTAGTTTTAACAGCGCACCTACCCATCCACCCAAACTTGCTACAGGTTTTGCAGTAAAAATATAAGCTAAAGTTTACTTAATGGTAAGTACCTCTTTTTCAATAAGAAGTAACTCTGTGTCTGTCTTGCAAATAATTGTGGCATTTCTTTTACTTCCAGTAATCAGACCAACTTCCTGTCAACGAGACCAAATTGACACTTAAAACAGGTGACTGCTCATCACTGAGTCAGACAAGGTCAGATAAGATCAGACAGGTGACTGCTCCTCACTGAAACCAGCCAGACACTCGATCAGGTGACTGTTCCCTATTGGGTTAAACAAGGTCAGACAGGTGACTGCTCATGAAGTCTCCTTCCCACCGGGCTAGTCAGCCAAAAGTACACCATCTGGTGCAAACTCGTAAGCTGTTAGGATTCATGAGCTTCCGGAATAATAAAATGAAATTATTTTCCATTGCAGTCTGCAAACACTCATCACCCAAACCGCAAAGAAATACGAAGCAGTAATAGCTAAAAATGATCCCTTGGCACCGCATTTCACAAGTAAGGTGACAAGCTCCTGTATTAGGTGTAAGTAAGGTGACAAGTTTCTGTATTAGGTGCAAGTAAGGTGACAAGTTCTTGTATTAGATGTAAGTAAGGTGACAAGTTCCTGTATTAGGTGTAAGTAAGGTGACAAGTTTCTGTATTAGGTGTAAGTAAGGTGACAAGTTCCTGTATTAGGTGTAAGTAAGGTGACAAACTCCTGTATTAGGTGTAAGTAAGGTGACAAGTTCTTGTATTAGGTGTAAGTAAGGTGACAAGCTCCTGTATTAGGTGTAAGTAAGGTGACAAACTCCTGTTTTAGGTGTAAGTAAGGTGACCAGTTCTTGTATTAGGTGTGAGTAAGGTGACAAGTTCCGGTATTAGGTGTAAGTAAGGTGACAAGTTTCTGTATTAGGTGTAAGTAAGGTGACAAGTTCCTGTATTAGGTGTAAGTAAGGTGACAAGTTTCTGTATTAGGTGTAAGTAAGGTGACAAGTTCCTGTATTAGGTGTGAGTAAGGTGACAAGTTCCGGTATTAGGTGTAAGTAAGGTGACAAGTTTCTGTATTAGGTGTAAGTAAGGTGACAAGTTCCTGTATTAGGTGTAAGTAAGGTGACAAGTTTCTGTATTAGGTGTAAGTAAGGTGACAAGTTCCTGTATTAGGTGTAAGTAAGGTGACAAGTTCCTGTATTAGGTGTAAGTAAGGTGACAAGTTTCTGTATTAGGTGTAAGTAAGGTGACAAGCTCCTGTATTAGGTGTAAGTAAGGTGACAAGCTCCTGCATTAGGTGTAAGTAAGGTGACAAGCTCCGGTATTGGGTGTAAGTAAGGTGACAAGCTCCTGTATTGGGTGTAAGTAAGGTGACAAGCTCCTGTATTAGGTGTTACGGCATTAACAATGACAGTAGTTTATAGACTTAGTAACCATCTGACAGACCTAGTTCCTTGTTGCTCTTGCTTCAATTGTATCAGTTCAGAAGAGCTGAGTTCAGTGCGTACAGTTCAACCTATATATACGGTACTGAGGTAAACATAGTAAGTTCTGCAAAGAGCCCGGTTACGAGGAACCTCACTAAGTTATTCAATAATACAGTTGATGATAATATTAATAAGGATATTAGTATTGATAATGATAGCAGGTGAGGATAAAATGGCAATACATAAGTGGCGGGCAGTCAAGTGGAACAGACAGGCTATTAAAAAGATGAAAATTTATCATTTTTCATGAAGATATGAAGAAATGAGCCATTTGACTGCTCATGAAGGTGCGTGTGCTACTACGCACAAACTATTGGCATGAATCTAGGGCTAAAGAGGAGGCAAAGAATGAGGAAATAAAAGTGTCTGTAGAACCTTATTGCTCGTATCAACAACTTCAAAGGGTCAATCTAGCCAGACTTCCTAGTTAAAATAATCCAGGCTGTGTCATCATTGATGCTGTTGTCACAGGAATAGTAGGAGCTATGAAAGAAAATGATGAAACAACAGATGTATCAGAACTAGAGAGGAGGTCTCAAGACTGGCACTATGTCCAGCAATCAGCTGAAAGCTGATTGCTGTTTATGTTGAGAGTAATGATCTCTCTTTTTAGACTGCAGGAAACTCTGCTCCATTATAAACCACAGAGATTACCAGAAGGCATTAGAGATCAACAGCTAAGAACAAATAGAGAATGTGGTCTTAGGAACCTTAGGGTTTGAAACAGATGTAGTACCATGCTAATAACAGACTTCAAAGTGGGCAGAACACCGCACTAGTAGTAAGTTTTACTATCATAAGAGACTTGTCCATCTGTTTGAAGCCACACTTAGAAGTTGAGAGAAATATTGCATCATGCGGAATTTAAACTCATCACTTTCAACACGAACAACTTCACCCCTCCATTGCTCACTCACATGTGGAGTGTGCTACACTATGTGTCTACTCCTACTACATGAGCAACTCGGTGTAGCCAGAGTTAATCAGGGTTGAATGGCCATAGATGTACTCTCAGTATAGCCAGAGTTAATCAGGGTTGAATGGTAATAGATGTACTCTCAGTATAGCCAGAGTTAATCAGGGTTGAACGGTAATAGATGTACTCTCAGTATAGCCAGAGTTAATCAGGGTTGAATAGTCATAGATGTACTCTCAGTATAACCAGAGTTAATCAGGATTGAATAACATTAGACATACTTTCAGTATAGCCAGAGTTAATCAGAGTTGAATAGCCATAGATGTACTTTCAGTATAGCCGAAGTTAATCAGGATTGAATAACAATAGACATACTTTTCTAGCTGAAAAATCTGGCAATCTTTAGACTAGTTTAAGTAAGGAGTCGTGAAGCTGAAAAGACAGCACATACATGTAGGGACGGAAAACTCCTATTTAGAGGCGCAGGTTTATCTACTTAGATTTGTAATTGATTCATACCTTGATGACAGTTTTACCACTAGTCATCAAATTTGAAAAATAATTTAGCATTAGAAATGTCAATGCTGAGAAACCTTACAGCTATCATAGCTAATATACCAAGAAACAGGCCCCCTATCCTGGTGACAGCAGACCGGTGTGCTATTGTAATATCGATACAATCAGTGAGGAGAGACTTGAGAACTAATGCAATCTCTCAAAAGTGGGCAAACATAATAGTTCCATTAGCGGGTATCTCTGTCTACGCACCGTAGCACGTCTGACAAAATGTAAAGATATGTTTTCTCATTTGCCTAGAGCTCAGAAAGAAAGACTTCCAGCTAATCCTGCAAACGATGTGTTTATAATAAATTGAACATAAAATTACCCCAAATGCTTCTCCACCTGTTAGCTGGTTTACAGTTCGCATGAACTCTTGACCATTCTGCTCGCTTCTCTCTTTGATGTTCACCAATAAGGTTCCAGAGAGAAGTAAGTAAAATATTCTAGCCTCATGACCCAACCTTGTGATAACCCGTCTCGCCTCATACCTACAAAGTGTAAGTACACTGAGAGGATTAAACACTGGCCTTTAGTACTATAATAGGATGACAGGATGACATAATAGTAGTACTATATGACATCCTGTAGTAGTACTATAATAGTACTACTGCAGGATGACATACACACTACAATGAGAAGTAAACAATATATATTGAGCTCACATACAAACTGCAATGATATACCATGTATACCGAACATATATACAAACCCCAATGAAAGTTAACCAATGTATACTGAGCCTACATGTACAAACACACTGCAGTGAGAGCTAAGCAATGTATACTGTATACACACATACATACCCAAATGAGAGCTAAGCAATGTATACTGCACACACACAGACATACCCCGATGAGAGGTGAGCAACCTATACTGTATACATACATAAACCCAATGAGAGGAAAGTATCGCATACTGTATATATACAAACAAACCATAGTAAGAGGTAAGCAAAGTATGCTTTATGCATACATGCAGCAAAAAAGTAAAAGACGACCTACACTGGTACACTGTGGATAGCTAATCAACTACCTTTGATAAATCATAGCTTGGCAGAGTTGATCCTTGACATGGTCAGGATAATCTTCAAATGCTGCGTGGCCTCGCAATAATGCTTTTATCTACAAACAGAGTATTGCAACCACCAGCTGTAATGCACGTTACCGGTATATACCCTGACTTTTATGGCATAAACTTCATATACATGTATATTGGCTGAACAGCAACCCTTAGCTGAATATAAGCTCTATTGGTATTGGCTGAACAGCAACCCTTAGCTGAATATACAGTAAACTCTGTTGGTATTGGCTGTACAACAACTCATAGCTGAATATAAGCTCTGTTGGTATTGGCTGAACAGCAACCCATGGCTGAATGTAAACTCTGTTGTAATAGGCTAAATAGCAACCCATAGCTTAATATAAGCTCTGTTGGTATTGGCTGATTAGCAACTCATGGCTGAATATACAGTAAACTCTATTTGTATTGGCTGTACAGCAACTCATAGCTGAATATAAGCTCTGTTGGTATTGGCTGAACAGCAACTCATGGCTGAATATACAGTAAACTCTATTTGTATTGGCTGTACAGCAACTCATAGCTGAATATAAGCTCTGTTGGTATTGGCTGAACAGCAACTCATGGCTGAATATACAGTAAACTCTCTTTGTATTGGCTGTACAGCAACTCATAGCTGAATGTAAACTCTCTTTGTATTGGCTGAACAGCAACTCATAACTGGATATAAACTCTGTAGGTATTGGCTGAACAGCAACTCAAGGCTGAATATAAACTCAGTTGGTATCGCTGAACAGCAAACCATGGCTGAATATAAGCCCTGTTGGTATTGGCTGATCAGCAACCCATGGCTGAATATAAGCTCTGTTGTTATTGGCTAAACAGCAATCCATAGCTGAATGTAAACTCTGTTGTTATTGGCTAAACAGCAACCTACAGTTGAATATAGACGTTTGTTTGAGTTGACTGTATTATACCCTCTAATGTTTACAAACTCATGTGTCAATTGTGTAGGTATTCAATACTTAACCTGTTGTTTCAAGCTTTATTGCAATATTAGAAATGTCTTACTGTTCGAATGTGCTCATCACTTCTTAGCCTTGGTGGAACTGTTAACACAGTTGCCAACCTTCCATTGTAACTTGGAGTTGTCTGAAAAGTAAAAACACAAAATTGAAAGATTTTATGCAGTGCTGTTAAAGGAGTGTCTAATATATGTATGCATGGAGCAGTAGTAACACAGGACTGTGACAACTATAATATCAAATGTAATATACTAAGTTGCCTTCATAGCCTTTATTTATTTTTAAATGTGCAAATACTAATGGCTCAGTATAAAAATGGCTGACAATTATGGCCATTTTTCAGGGACAAGAAGGTCTTCAAGTTTGACATTCTATCCGCTTCTTGTTAGTCCATTTTAAGAGCTAGCAAAACCATCTCAGATCCAGCTGTATATAAAAACATTAAAATACTACCTTGTAGTTAGTAATGCAATTACAAATTAAGGGTGGCACAGCATTAAACTCCACGGAGCAATATAAGCCGGTTAATAAGGCAGATATGTTTAACTGTTAGTTTTGTTATTATCCTCTCCTGTCAGTTACATCTAACTGAGAATTGACCAAAACGGATCATGAAACTGACAGCAGAGGTTGAGAACAGTACCGGCAGATAAGTGTAGCTGTCGTCCTAACCAGCCAACAGGACATTGTCCATATCTTTAAAAATGTTCATGGCCTTCTTAGACTGAAGTTCAATGCTAAGGAAATAATCATCTTCTACATCAGCCATCATCAGAATGCTAAAGGGTCTCTACATAACATTATAAATTGGAGTAGTGAGACCACCTACTGTGTAACTAAATGCTGAGTTGGCAGCAACCTGTCATCTAAGGCCAGTCTTTGATTATTGAGTGAGGATTATGAGCCATAGTGATATACTAGAGTGAGCTGATGAGTTTCTATGGGCATACTTGAACTTTTAAGTCGAAATTAAGTATTAGTTCTGAGCTGCCGATGTGCTTCTGAAATGTCAGTACAGAGGCCATAGAGGTCAGAGGTTACAGAGGTCACTGCATCAAGACAAAATCAAGGAACTTCTTCAGGATCAAACAGACACAAGGAGAAACTAACAAACATGCATAACTGGAATCAAAGGTGTCTAACTTTACATAGACCTATTAACTATACTATAGTATATATTAACGTATAATTAATAGGTCTATGTACAAGCATGACTATGACTGTGTACAAGGCAGAAAAACAAATGGACAACTGATAAATTTAGCTGCATTCTAATGTAGAACATGGTAAAGACTGCAAAGGGGTGATTTGATTAGTGTCTCTATTGTAGTGTAAAATGATGTCATATTTGTAAGGAAGCATAGGTATGGGCTATCAGGAGAGACTATCTATCATTCACAAAAGAATGACAACTTTAGCGGGTGAGATAATGTGCAGGTAGCAACTCAGTCCAAGAGATAGACAGATAATCAATGTACTTCAATGCCAACTCTATAAGAAATTTTTAATAATTATGTTTACAATATTTTGTATGCTTGCTTTAGGGTAGCAAAAGGAAGAAAAAGAGCGTTGGAAGGAGACATAAAGAGTGAAGATTCTCATAAGGAAGGGAGAGAGTTAAATAGAGTTGTGGGAGTCATGGCAAAAGGTTCTATATGGTGCGGGGAAAGATGTACAACATCCTAGATCTTGGCTTCTAGTTCTCCTAGTTTGTACTTTCAGGGCAAATGCTGTTTGCTATCTCTGTTTCTCTCACTTCTTACACCATTTTAATGTGATCCATCGGGTCTGAGGACTTTGTATTGAAGTCATATTTTCACTCGAAAGCAACCAAACAGTTCAAAACTTTTGTTACATATTACAAAAAGTTCAGACACATTTTCATCTAACATTGCAAGAGGCAACATGACTAAGACGTTCTGTTAAAGCTTACTTCAGGGGAGGGGAAAGGTGTATCCATACTGGGCCATAGGTAGACTATGCATTGCATGACTAAGCTGGTGTTCTGTGGTGAATCAGATACATAATAACCATAATAATGTAACCATAATAATAGCAAAGCTTATCATAAGCATTGAGAAAGGTTATTATCAGCCAGATCTTCCTACAAGCTGTTCTAGTTGGTTAACAGATACAGAGTTTACCTATTGTAACAGTTCCTCTATAGAGTAGTTTGAATGTTTCAAAGCAGCCCAAGACAACCTACTTTTGGTAAAGGTTAGTCAGTGAAGCAAGATATATCATTATCACTCATTCTTTTTGCGCTACGTCTGTTTTCGACTGTAGCCCAAACTTGTCATGCCTAACTAAACGGTGGGTCTAAGGCTCTAAGCAGACACTTGCGAGAGCTTTAGTTGGGCACATAGAGTTATCTCCCCCCTAGAGGGATAACTGTGCCATCAACAACACGAGCGTTTCCGGTGCCAACAAGGAGCGTTTAGGCCGCGCCCCTTTTTTGTGCTAGTCAATCGCAGTGATTGACAACGCTAACATCAGCCATCAGAATGATCATGAATTTCCACAGTTAAGATAGTAATTATTGCTCATATTAAAGAAATGATGATTATAGTTTATTACTCTAATATATGCTTATTAATTAAAGCAATTCAATACCTACATGCATTTCAAAGGCACTGAATAGATAGTGTTAAGTAAGTGAGTTTATGCAATCGGTTACTCCAATGATATACAGCCCCCACACATGGGGGGCTGTATATCATTGGTTACTCATAGATAAGATAGATAGTCATACTGGGGTTGTATTACATTGGTGTGATGGGAAGCTAATCGACTGCCATCAACTGAAAGTATTGACATTGCATGGTGATAGAGTGATTCATTGTCACCTCAGTTCACAAACAGCCCTTGCATGTAATATTAGATTTCAATACATATCAATCAAATACATAGACTAGCTTGAAGCAAAAATGTCCACTAGTTAGTGGACATCTTTGCTTGATGTAAGCAAGCAAAAAGTTTGAAAGTTAGAGTGGTAAATGTTGCTTTATGTTAGATAAAAATAAATTATACTTAATTATATTAAATTATAATTATTTAAAAATCAAAAAAGACTTTTTTATTACTTTATTTATTAAATAATTTTTTATTGTAATCATAGTTAAACAGATTATATTTAGCCATCACTTGCTAATTATTTCACATTTACATTTAAACACATTTGCAGTTTCATTTTTTTCCTAATTCGTTTCAACAAAAAACTTCTTTCATGATATGAAATTTAAAAGTTGTAGTTGTTTGAAAAAGCTTGAAAACATTTACAGTTGTTCTTATTTTCTCTCTTCTCTTAATTTATTTCAATTACACAAAACACTGCTCATAATATGTAGTTTGAAAGTTAAATTGGCAAATGTTGTTATATGTTCAATAAAAATAAATTATAACGTACTTAATTATACTAAATTATAATTATATAAAAATAAAATAGACTCTTTTATTACCTTATTTATTAAATAATTTTTCATTGTAATCATAGCTAAACAGATTATATTTAGCCATAACTTGCTAATTATTTTATATTTAAACACATTTACAGTTTTTTTTCCTAACTTATTTCAACAAAACACTTCTTTCATGATATGAAATTTAAAAGTTGTAGTTATTTGAAAAAGCTTGAAAATCTTTACAGTTGTTTTCTTTTTCCTCTTAATTCATTTAAACTGCTTAAAAATATTTTCTCATGATATGAAATTTAAAAGTTAGAATGGTAAATGTTATATAAAAATAAATTTTCTGTCCAAAGACTTTTTTATTACTCGGGCAACTCGGGTAGTACAGCTCATAGTTGATGGCAGTCGATTAGCTTCCCATCACACCAATGCAATACAACCCCAGTATGACTATCTATCTTATCTATGAGTAACTGATTGCATTAACTCACTTACTTAACACTATCTATTCAGTGCCTTTGCAAGTCAAGTAGGTATCAGGGATTACGTGTATGTCACAATTTCCATTTCCATAATTCATTTCCATATCATTTCCATAAAATTTCCATAATTTATTTCCATATTAATTCTATTTCCATAACATTTCCATAATTCATTTCCATATTATTTCCATAACATTTCCCTACTTCATTTCCATATTATTTCCATTTTCATAACATTTCCATAATTTATTTCCATATTATTTCCATTTCCATAACATTTCCTTAACTCATTTACATATTATTTCCATTTCCATAACATTTCCCTACTTCATTTCCATATTATTTTCATTTCCATATTACTTCCATTTCAATAACAGTTCCATATTATTTCCATTTCAATAACATTTCCATATTTCTAAAATAAAATTTCCATATCCAGCTCCCTAGAATTATGGAAATATTTATGCTTATGGAAACAATGATAGACAGGGGGCTGTATATCATTGGCTGTATATTATTGCTGTATGGGGCTGTGGGGGGCCGCATATCATTGATGGAAATGGATATGAAAAAGTAAACATTCCCATAATATGTTTAGCGATCCCTGGTAGGTATTGAATTGCTTTAAATAATAAGCATATATTAGAGTAATAAAATATACTCATCATTTCTTTAATATGAGCATTAATTACAATCTTAACTGGAAATTCATGATCCTTGTTTAACCCTTCTCATGGCTGATGTTATTGATCTAGTCAATCACTACGACTGACTAACACAAAAAAGGGGCGTGGCCTAGACGCTCCTCGATGGCACCGGAAACGCTCGTGTAGTTATCACTCTAGGGGGAGATAACTCTATGGTTGGGCACAATTTGTAAGCCGGATTCATCCATCTGGCCTGACAATTGGAAAAGCCATTAGCTAGTTGGTAAACTTTATTCTTTCCCAATTGCACGACTGGCGGGTGTGATAGAATCATAATCAGGCGCAGCTACTGTAGCACTCGGCTTCCTTGCGAGTAATGATAGAAGAATAACCAATCAAATTGGTTGCTTACGCAATGTTCACGCCATTGATTGAATAGCACGAAGTATAGTGAATATACGGTATTTCCCGTAACAAAGCTGTGATAACATTTCTATAGTTTAGTTGAATGAGCTGTAACGCTCAACTAGGCTGGCTTGACAGTCACTAGCTTAAAGCGAAACTGTCGAAGGACCAGAGGTACAGATAAGAACAATTGTGCGTTCTTTTTTGTTAGTAGGTTAACTGTTAAGAAATAAGATTTTTTAACTAAGTATATCTAACTTGGTGCAACTTGGAATCTGATAGTTTATACTATCTATTTGGCCTTTGCTATAAATTATGATCAGATATTTTTTAATTTCAAATTAATGGTCATTAGTTTGATAGTAGTCTCTCTCGATACGTAGTTTTTCCTAGTGTACGTTGCTGCTGACATTTCAAACAAGTGTTCGCTAACGAGCTCTGGTATTTGTGAGTGAAATAAGCAAATAGTTGCTGGAGCGTGGCAAGTTATTTTCAGGAATGATATAAAACCTGTTGGGGTTTGTATCATTGTTTTCAGTAAGAGTCACATGCACTTATGACTTAGCTCAGTATGTATTGCTTGTTGTCAAGTCTATCATTTACAATTAATCAAGAAAATTATGCTCTTGTTGGTGAGCTCAGCTACTTAACGGGCAACAGCCTTTCCAGTTACCTTGGCAACTACCTGTCAGTCATTCAATTGAATTTGCGACAGCCTTAAGCCTTTGGTGTTGGCAGGCAGCAAGATGGCCGACTCCGGTCAACATATACAGTTGGAGGATGTCAAGCAGTCTATCACATGTGGAATTTGTCTTCAATTAGTTTCTGATCCGAGAGCCTTGACTTGCGGTCACACTTACTGTCTACCATGCCTTAAAGGCTTTCAAGGATCAACAGAGAGAGCTGAGTGTCCGCTATGCAGGACTATGACGGTTCCTGGCAAACAAGACCTCGATCTGCTGCCAGTCAACAAGTTAGCATCTGACCTCGTTAAACTAGTTCACACCTATGACCCAAGCAGCAAAGGTAAGTCAAGGTCATTCAGTAACGTATTGAAAATGAATTTTAATTAAATCAACTGTTAAATTAAGTACCACCCAAACAACACAGGCTTAGACCGATATTATCCTCAAGGAGTGCAGAGTTACTAGTTTTGGTAAACATAATCGCTTGCAATGGATTGATGATATTGACTCGTGGTTTGAAGGCTGTGTTTAGGACAGCAACAGAAGGATCTGTCACTGTTGAGGTAAAGGTTGTTGCATCGCAATGAGCCAAATTGTTCATAAGCCAGGTAGTTTCCATCTTTAGATAAAAGTAGAAATGTTTTTGATATTTTTATAAAAACTTTTTGCTTTGTTTGATTTTATATTATTTATTACTGACGGAGAACCTGTCTAGCTGCTTTCAAGCTTTGGATGAAAAAGTGTCTCACAGAAAAAGCAGCACCCCAACAGTCAACAGCTCCTATTCATTGTTGTCTTGTTTGCCAGAACTACAAGAACCATTGTGTGCTGAGCAAAGAAATCAAAACCGTAGTTTGTTCTGAGGAATGGAGTAAAACTGGGTGTCATTGTGTCATTGTACCTCATAAAATGTTTTGAACATCACGGAAAATTTTTCGAGTCAGCTCAAGGGCAGCAATTATTTTACTAGCCCTTTCGCTATTCACTCGGTGTTTGTAACACAAAGAGAAAGAAGACAACACTTGAAGATCAAAGATTACTTCAAAACTACCTTGTTCCTACTAGAGAGCTAATTTATTGCATGTTACTCTTCTTACGTATAAAAGATCAATTAACTGTATATTTTTACGTAGAGCCTCCGGTAAAATGGGAACCAAAGAAAGAAGCTCCTCGCCCCGCTCGAACTGAAAGACGACAGGGTGTAGAACAAATGCTAGAGATGCTACAGCGCTTGCAGCTGGACAGACGTGAGCGTTCAAGTGAGCGTCCTAGCGGCCCTCCCCCTAGTGGTTCAGATGTTGTGCACAAGCATATCACTTGCGATGAGTGCAGGAGAGATAACATTAAAGGACATCGGTACAAGTGTGGGTGGGTGCTTAGCTCTGTTTCTCTAAAGAGCTCTACCAAATACCTATAGGTTCAGTCATAGGTTGACTAGCGGAAAAACTGAAGCAGTGTGATGTGATCTGTACTGTGTGACCTGTACTGTGTGATCTGTGCAGGGAGATCTGTACTGTGTGATATGTACTGTGTGATCTATACTGTGTGATATGTACTGTGTGATCTGTACTGTGTGATCTGTACTGTGGGATCTGTACTGTGTGATCTGTACTGTGGGATCTGTACTGTGTGATCTGTACTGTGTGATCTGTACTGTGGGATCTGTACTGTGGGATCTGTACTGGGGGATCTGTACTGGGGGATCTGTACTGTGGGATCTGTACTGTGTGATCTGTACTGTGGGATCTGTACTGTGTGATTGGTACTGCGTGATCTGTACTGTGGGATCTGTACTGTGTAGTCTGTGTGTTCAGTTTGGGATATAGAAGACATCAGTGAATTCTGAAAAGTAGTGTCATCACAAACTGTGTGACAAGTGACACGAGTTGAACAATGCTTGATGATATACATAAATCTTGATGTTTGTTTGTCATTCATCTGTCCAGTTATAGCAATAACTTTTAGCAAAGAAAAATCATTTCCGTAAGGGATTTGAACTCCCGACATTCAAATCGCAAGTCTACTAACAGCACGCGTAACTACAAGGATAAGCTGTTCTTATCATTCCCATTTCTCTTACCATGTACTGTATATCCTTTTCGGATTGCACACGGTATATGTGCACTTTTTATTTTCAATTAATATTACCTTTTGTTATTTTTTGAAATATTTTCAAAGGCTTTTTTTGCCATAACATAGTTTTTTAATTTGTGATTTTCAAATGTGCCGTTACACTCATATTTTCAGTTTTGGTAAATCTGTAAAAGCTAAATGCTTTTCACATGGGCAGTTATATTATCTGAAGTAGGAGTTGCCTTCTCTCTCCATCACGTGGGCAGTCATATTGTCTGAAGTAGGAAGTGCCCTTGCATTCTCTCTCCATCCAGTCAGACAAAGGAGTTTATTTTTTCTCTTAATTGATTCGAACTGCACAAAAACACTTCTCATGATACAAATTTTAAAAGTTAGAATGGGGCAAGGCCAAGCGTAGTGTCACTCACATAGGCATTTTTTTCTACCTTTTGTGATCATAATTTTCTGTCAATTAGTGAGTAAACATATTCAGGCATACAGAGACATAAAAAATTTTATAACAAAATTTTCTCTTATGAAGTATGCAAGTAGATTTTTCTAGTATGGTGTGTGACACGCGAGACAATAGGTCATCTCTCAAATCTTCTATTCATTCTGAAATAAATTTTGCTTTTCTTTTATAATCAATACAAGAGTAGATTTTTTAGTCCAGGTGTTTTTTCCTAACAAATACTATTTTTCCTTGCCATTCAGACGAGCAAAAAATTGTTTGTCCCGCGCGTCGCAATTTTAGTGCATTCAGTTGCAGTCTGTTCTTCCTAAGCTATCTGAGGTAAAAAGATTTTATCTATACATGTATTGCGATTTTGGGCTGCTGTCTCAGTCAACCTTCTCAGTTTGCTGAAAATATGGCAAGTTTCCATTTTATAGGCACGTCGAGCATTTGTGATGCGCGGGACATTTTCAATAATATAATATGACGATTTGTTTGAGATTTCATTTTGATAGTCTGCATGTGAAAGCAACGCTGGATATTCCAAGTCAAAAAATCCAGTTTCCTTGAAAGAAATGAAAAATTGCAATCAATTTGTGATGATTTATAACTCCAGAGCATGGAGTTTGTCAAGATTACCCTACTGATACACACACCTGGCGTTGTGCCGTCAAATCACGAGGTAGTCTTTGAACCAAATGTGTGTTTTTAACGTGTGATTACAAAAATTACATCGCATGGCGAAGGTTCAATAGATGGTATTGAGGGAAACAGGTTCTAATGGCAGGGTACCGGAAAAAGTATGTCGTACACTCGGCAAAGTCATTGGCGGAAGCTGCAATAATAATAACTTCCAAATCAGCGGAATCAATAAAGATATTCTCCATCTCGAAAGATAAGATTACTGAAACAGCACAGATCTGCAAAGAACCCTGGTCCATGGTGTTTTTAATCCATGGCATTCGATTGTGCCATCACATAGCAATTAAAAAGATAGTGATGTTTTTCTGTTGGAATGGTGTCCTTCCCCCTGGCAGCCAATTCAACACACACAGCTCAGCAAACCTAGTCAAGAGGTAACCACAAGAGATATTTCACTAACACAGTTTTCAGTTTTCACCACAATTGCTGGTCGCATTGGCCTGTTTTTGAAGTCAACATTGGAGAAATTCTCACAGCGGAAGCGAATGTAAGTAGCTACACTATAAAGTACATGCACCGTGCATACAAAAATTTCATGTGGCCAACCCCCAACGACATAGAACCACCCAGAGGAGCTTTCCTTATAAAGTATCTCCAGTTATTACACCAGTGGGAACTATTAGGTCACAGAGATACTTTTTTACTAGAAAATGAGGAAATAATAATGGCAGAATATAATGATTTTAAGAAAAAATGATTTACTGCATAAAAGTTTGACAATCTTTTAGTCGTATGTGTTTAATTTTTCGTGTTTAAATGAAATAAGTATAATGTTTACTAAGTTTAAATTATTAGTTGGTTTACTACATGTATATGGGTAGATGTTGTAACTCGAAATCATGACAATTTGGTGTCTAACAACTGCCAAAACGTAGAAAAATTCTGGATTTCTCATAATTTTATTTTTGTCTCACGCGTCACAGTCCCGCGCGTTACAGGTGGTGCCTTCTTTCAAACCTCACAGAATCATTAAACTTGGGCCTGAAAACAAAACGGTACATATTTCTAATAGAAGTAGATATGAGCTTGCCGAACAATAATGTCATGAGTCAAAAACTTAAGAAGATTTTTGCAATTGATCACAAATTAGTTTTTTATGTCAAATTATGGTCCCGCGCGTCACACCAGCTTTAATATTTAATAATTCTTTAATGCATTGCGCGACAAGGATGATCTCCTTCAGTGATAGTTGGTGCCTAAAACAGCATAAATGACAGAAAAAGTTTACATCTGGGCTGTAAAGTGGGCGAGGAAGCATTCAAATGTCTCGCGCGTCACAATCACACCAATAATGGCCTTGTCCGATGGTAAATATTTTACCTGTTGAATAAAAATAGGTATTCTGCACAAAAACCTTTTAATTACTAGGGCAATGCCCGGCGTTCATTAATATATATATATGTATATGCATAATCTATATATATATACATATCATCTATATATAGTGATATATATCATTAATATACATGTACATAGTGATATATTATTTCACGATATATAGTGATATATAAATATATATCATCTATGTTTCCATTGTGTGAATTTGGAATTGTGTGCACATTGAGTTACCATGCGATAAGTTTTTTAATGTACATTCGGATGTTGTGGGCTCAGACGCTTTGTTAAAAAAATGGAATTCTATGTCAGAAGTCGTAGTGCACACTCCTGTCTTGCTTTCAAAGTAGAAATGACAGAAGTGTTAAAAGCTTTCAAATAGAATAGCTTGTGCGGCATTTTCTTGCGCATCATTCGCAAACGAAGTGCCATTTCCATCTTTTGCAACCATAGAATATTCAATAAATATTTGTGAGTAACAAAATTGTTTGATTTGTTCGGATGTACAGCCTCGTGGAACATGGGTTATATCTCATGCGAAGGCTTGCGAGGTGCTGACAGGGTTGAGTAGTCGCCACTCGCAGTGGACAGAGGTAAGGCAGGGAGATGGCAAGAGATCCAAGTTGCCACAAAATACTAGAGTTGCTTGTCAGGGATCCTACACAAAAGTGACCTTGAGTTGTGTGACCTGCATAGTCCTACTCATCCTTAGCCTTAGTTTCATCTAAAATGCTGTGGCAAATCGGAGGTGTGTCCATTTCTTACAAGGAATATCTGAGCCCACCTTGTCATCACCAAGCTGTGGTAGCCTCTAGTTATAAATAGGTACGAATGGAAGCTGTTTCTCAGCAACCTTAGCGTCGGGGCAGCTGTACTGAGTTCACAGGTTTTTGTCGCTGCCGGAAAGAGACTTGATAATGTTTCTCTTTATTCTTATGACAGCATATGCGAAGACTACGACCTGTGCGAAGCGTGTGAAGCAAAACCTCGAGGTATGGTGCACGATGAGGACCACCTTTTCATTCAAATGAAGAAGCCTCGAACCGCGCCTCCACCTTTTAAAACCATCTTGCATGAGGTACACACACTACGATATTATTACCTGCTCTCTCTTTACCTCTTGTTGTTACCTTGTACTTCTGTCTACTAGAGTAACTAGACTAACATTGGTTCTCTCTACAAGCATGTTATATAGGGTTCACCTGGCTCTAGGCCTTTCACCAGTTGTCGCCAAAACATTCTAACTAAGATTGTTTGCTTGTGTTAACACCCCTGTAATTCTATCAGTTATTTCAAAAGTTATCTCCCCTCTAAGCTTCAATACCAGCTCTATGGCTCAATGCTGCTAGCTGTAAGACACATTAAAGTAGGTTTGGGTTCACGAGAGTGAATCTTCAGAGTCTTTACCAATCTTCATCTCACCAGGACTCGGTGGTCATGGGAATGAGCCAGGACATGAGCTCAAACTCGCACAAGTTGAAGGTCAGCGACAGCAGAACAATTACTTACCGTTGTGATAACTGCCATACGTCTCCTATAGTCGGAACACGGTATAAGTGTGGGTAAGTGTATAACTAACACTTGCATGCATACTTACAAGTGCATGCGGGTACAAAATGTAGGTGTGTATATAGTTAGCACCTATATGCATGTTGATAATGTGAGTATATGGACATAGTAACCATAGAGTTATTAAACACGAATGATATCACACTGTGTAGATAGTTGAGCTAATCAAACAGCAAAGACTTGTTGCACTTTTTAAATGAAGTCCGAGGTCTCTTATCTTAAGTAACCAAAACTGGGCTTCATCAAGATAAGAAGTTGAGCATTTCTCCTATTTCTCGCAGAGGCCAATTATTTTCTCATGTTAGACACCCATTCACTGGGGCTAGACACCCATCCACTGGGGCTAGACACCCACCCACTGGGGCTAGTCACCCACCCACTGGGTCTAGACACCCACCCTCATGGGGCTAGACACCCGTCCACTGGGGCTAGACACCCGTCCACTGAGGCTAAACACCCACCCTCATGGGGCTAGACACCCACTCTCATGGGGCTAGACACCAGTACTTTCTAACATTACAGGTTGTAAGTCATGCAACAACGCTTTATGTTGAGTTGTTGTACAAACACGAACCAAAGAACATGTTTAGCCAATACTGAAAAGTGAAAATTGTGTTCACTAATAATAAATCTTTTCATCAAATTCATCAAAGTGTCGGCTTCTCAACAATATTGTTGCTGTTATTTCTTTTTATATTTTTGAGTATTTCTAGTTTTAGCAAAAAAGCGAATTAAACAAACAAGTAGTGAAAAAATAGCAGAAAAAGTTGGTTCGCTAAAAATATGCGATCCGATCAAACCCAAGGATCAGTTGTGCACAACTGAGCCAAAGTTTGCATGGTCGACGCTGTTGGACTTAAGCTTAAGGCTCAGTAACTCGTGTCCAACCTGAAATGGTTTAACCTTAAGAATTTGGGTTATGGTGTGGCACACTCATGCAAGTTTTATGTAAATGGCGCTGGGAGATGGCAGCAGCTCAATTGATATAGAAGACTGGTACCAGTGAGATTGCTGCCTGAAATGAAGTTTATGAATGTCTCATTTGAGTAGGCCTATAGACACCATGATGCCATAGAGACCATGATGCCTATAGACACCATGATGCCATAGATACCATGATGCCTATAGACACTATGATGCCTATATACACCATGATGCCATAGATACCATGATGCCTATAGACACCATGATGCCATAGAGACCATGATGCCTATAGACACTATGATGCCTATAGACACTATGATGCCTATAGACACTATGATGCCTATAGACACTATGATGCCTATAGACACTATGATGCCTACAGACACCATGATGCCTATAGACACCATGATGCCTATAGACACTATGATGCCTATAGACACTATGATGCCTATAGACACCATGATGCCTATAGACACTATGATGCCTATAGACACTATGATGCCTACAGACACTATGATGCCTATAGACACCATTATGTCTATAGACACTATGATGCCTATAGACACTATGATGCCTATAGACACTATGATGCCATAGATACCGAGATGCCATAGATACCGAGATGCCATAGATACCGAGATGCCATAGATACCGAGATGCCATAGATACCGAGATGCCATAGATACCATAATGTATTGGCAAATACATCAAGAAATGAAATACCGTTGATGTTTTGGCAGTCTCCAAGACCACTCTTTAAAACTGCTAAAACATCAATGAGACATTCACGTGTAATTCATCGAGGCTGGTGTTTGCTGAGCTGTATAAATGTTTGTTTTCAGAATCTGTGCAGACTACGATCTCTGCTCAGAGTGTGAAAAGAAATCCGAGGATATCCATGATCCTAAACATGTATTTCTTGTGCTGCGAAATCCAGTTGGTTTTCACACGACGACCCCACAGCTGACGTATAACTTTTATGACTAGCAAAACGTTTGTCTTTAACTGAAGTTCTCCTGTTCAGTATGATGGTATCACAACATTCACTTGAAGAAATACAAAACAGACTTTACTTATTCATTTTTTTTAAATTTGTAGCTTTTATTTATAGAATGATCAATTTATATATGATATATTGTTACATTAATTGGTGGTTAATTGTGCATGTTGATATTGACACATGCATTATTGGCTATGATTGTCCGAATAGAAGCTGTTATGTTCGAAGTGTAGCTCTTTGGCATTATTCTAGTTGGTTACCATAACTGTCATTGTACTTGGTCACCTTAGAGGTCTGTCCGGTTGACCCTGACAGCACCAGAAAGCTGCTATATGCATGGACATTGACATTCAGGTCTTTTATTGTTGCTATTTGTATCTATTTGATTTTATTAAACATTTTCTGTGCTCTATTTCTAAGAAAATCATTTTATAAATAAATAAAAGTTGGTGTACGATGAATTGTTTTTTCAACAACGTTTAACTTGCCTTGTACTTGCTATAGACATGGAAGCTAGCATTGAGCAACTTTGATGCTAAGTTATCAATTAAGATATCTTAAGATATTAAGATAAGATGTAACAAGATCATATATTTGTTTGCCCAAAGTATTGCTCTCACCTATAGGCCAGTTGGCAGCGGTAAATAACTATATGAATTGGCAGTGATGGTCCCTGTCTAACCGTCACAATGCATGGCTTCTTATTAACATGATATGAAATGTCTGAAGTTTTAAAACCACTTAAAATATTACCAAGCGCAAAATGTCAATCTAAAAATTGAGAAAGCAGAAACTGCAATCACAATGTCTAATATCATAGACTTTATGATCAATAAGTACCTTGAAATTCAAATGTTAAATGGATCAGCAGGCAGGATAGGACTAGCTACTATCCACCATAAGCTCAATGTCGACCAATCAACCCACTCACCCATCGTTCTTTTGGTCGGAAGCTCAACAGTCGCTCAAAATAGCTTTCAATGTTCAACTTCATTTCCAGAAGTGACCAGTTGGGATTTGCCTCCTCCGTCAGGTAATTCTTCAATGACTTGTTGAGTCTGATTACGATTCTGATAGCGGTGGCAATCTTGTAGAATCTTCTAGATGACTGAAAACATGAGAAAATGATTGTAGCTTAATCTAGAAGCATTATCTATGTCTGGCAGAGAGAAAAAAAGCCAATGTACAGCATCATTGCCTCGTCTATGTATATATATCTCCATGTTTGTCTGCTGGTCCGTCGTTCATGTCCAGTTATAGGGATGAAGTTTTAGGAATGAAAAATCTGCCTTCCGCTAAATTTGAACTCATTACCTCCAGTTATGAAGACAGGCGAGTTTATCCATTAAGCCATTGACCTACTTGTTATACAATGGACTAATTGCACACATACTTACTATATCGGCTAAAATATGCATAACGACATTGCATGGCGCATAAAATCACACGATTCGGCTTCATGGCTCACAGCACTCGTTATGTAAAGTTTAGCCATATAAACAAGCTTAAGTTACTAGCATTGTTAATTAGTTACTAGCTTAAGTTCCTCAAATTTGTTAATTTTGCCATTGGATAATTAGTCAACTTAGCAAATGGCAACTGCATTACTTGCCATTGTTTATAAGCTGTTTTTATTATCCATGCAATGCCACGAATTCATTTAGTGTAACTATATATGAAATTATTTGTGTTTTTGTATATACTTCAATTTTTTGATGATATCAATTATTCATTGAGTTCTGCTGAAGCTTTAATAAACAACCATTATCTGTTACTATGCACAAATGAAAAAGCAAAATTTCCAAATCTTATGATCTGCTTGAGTATCAGTTGTAGTAATGCACTTGCATACAAAACATCCACTGACTTGTATTGTTTCTATGAACATGATACCCTTTCATAGTTTTATTAGCAGAATGAAAGTAAGCCCAAGTTAGTCAGGTCTTCCAGATACTTTGTAATAATGACTAGAGATAAGACAACTTCACGTTGAACATTAAATTTCATGTTGTTGGTTTATAATCAATTTTACTAGTTACTAAAAAGATATGGCATTACATACCTCATTATTTCGAAACCTTTCAGCTGTCCTGCTGTTCACTCCGATATCTCTCAGTCGAAGCCTTCGCATTCGCAAATCATCTCTTCCCAGCTGTGTGTGTCTCCTGGTAGGCTTCGAATTGTCTGGCTGATCCTTATTCTCTGTCAGCCTACTATCTGACAGCCGTGGCAGTCCGCTGATGAATACATCTGACACACGTCGTGCGGTGATTATTTTTTTGATAGTCGTACTCACTGACCTTCTGGGGGAAGTTTTAGCGGTCGTTGGTGCTCGGGGTACGCCCTCAGTTCCTCGCGCCAAAGAAGAACCTAGGTTGATTTTAGGAGCTGATGCGCCATAAAAATTGTTGCCCTCTTGATGCTCTCTAATAGTATTAATTGGAATCATGTTGAGAGACAACGGAAGAGTCAGCGCCTCTCGCCGTCTCACTGTTTACAAGAATGATTGTGAAATGGACTCGCTACAGAGCAACCCTATCATACCCCGTGTTTATTACCTGGTTCTAGTTTGTTGCCGAGATAAGAAGGTGATATTTACTCAGCTCTCAAGAAGTAGGAGATCTTAGCAACGCTGTCCGCTCGCTAAAATAATATCACACCCTCACGTCACTCTTTCCCTACCAACCTCGTGTAGTTCTCTGAGATGTTGCAGCTCATTAGAAACTGTCAGACCTTGAAATCTATGCCTAGTAAAAACTTAAAGAATTGCTCTCTCATCCAAAGGCATTTTTTATGTATCAGTTTTTTGTGTGAGTCAAAATTGAAAATTGGAAGCTTTTTTATGGTAACCCCACATAGTCTCTGATCAGGCACAAGAGGCTCCCGCCCTAAAGAGACCAACACTCCAGATCTTTAAATATTAGTCTATTTCTAAGTACCTTAAACACCTGACTTGTACAGCCTAAAACCAAGTTTATTTAATTGGCTGGAGTTGACTTTTCCAAGGCCTATGACAGGCTCAAGCCGTTAGCCTTAATTGATAAGATGAGAAGATATGAATTTAATAATAGTAATAATAATAATAATGGGGACTAGGTAGCATTTGGTAGCCTGTTTTAAAAGCAACTGTACTGAGCCTGTTCAATATTGACTCAAGCATAGGCTCACCATGAGGAACAATCCTGAGGACAACTTAATGGCTTGACTATTGTAAGTAATTTGACAGACAAAAAACATGATGTTATGATTCGGATGATACTAGTTTATATGTGCTGGTATCTGGCCATAATAACCAACTTGCTATGCACCATGTTTAGCTGCAGTATTACTTGAAAGAATATTTTACAAAAAGGTTGGTGAAACACTATTCCTTTGGCTTGCATGCCATCAATTTATTTTGACTGAAGATAACTGTATGTGTGCTGGAGTTATCTGCTCAATACTAGATCTAGAGTTGAAACTAAGACTATTTATAAGTCACAGACTTACTCCTTTACCAGCACAATAATATTACATCTCAACGTAGTCTCAATATTGCAAACAAAGCTCATTGCACACTGAAAGAAAACCTTAAAGAGTGTCTACCAGTTTGAAGCTTTAATCACTGTTTCCACTTTTGAGTGCTCTCCGAGCCCTTTGGCATTTCTTAATGTGGAGTTGTGCTTTTACAATTAGAAACACTTATTATGATGACCATGCAGGGGTTTCTTCCTTTTTTTCAGCTTAGAAAGGGTTTGAACTTATTTAAGAAACACTAAGCAATTTGTAAGAGTGACCTCTGAGCTATCAAGGTAAAAAGGGAATCTCCTTGCCGTAGCACTACAGTTAAGGTCCTGAGGCTATCTCTAAAGCCTATCGGGTAGGCTCACTGCTTTTGCGTGTTTTCAGCTACTTTGTCCTATCATGCAAGACTTTCATCCTTGACCATCCAGCTCTACTCCTTTAACAGATTGAGCCACTTTCAGCTTAAAAAGGCAATAAACCTGGTAGGTCCTTACTCTAATGAGTGAGTCAAGTTTCAGTTGTGTAAACAGCTTCAAAAATAAATAGTTTGTTTAAGCTCTGCTATCTTTTCTAAATAAGCAGATAACATGGCTGTTCTCTAGTTTGCAGAATGAGGGAGGCAACACAGAAAGTGGGTACACAGATACCAGTATGCGGATAAAAGGAAACTGAACAGTAATTATGGGAGTATATAGGATTGCGCAATGATTACATCACAAAAGCAAATAAACTTTAACAATACTATTAGGTGCAGGAGCTGTTGTCCCCCACAGCACTACAAGCCACATGTTACATTCACAAGAAGTCGAAACATTGTTTTAGTTTCAGAAACACCCTTCTTGAAGCACGCTATTACAAAGAAATCTTTTAATGATGTTTACCCAGACTAAAGAATGGAAACTATTTAACAGGTTGAAGGCAGCACTATCAACTATTTTATTAAATGGAGCACCTGCTGCAAGAGTCAGAGTATCAAATGAACTTATGCGTTGTCCCATACTCTGTACATATTGCAGCAGGCTAACTGTTTTATTGTATAATTATTAAATGGAGCACCTGCTGCAAGAGTCAGAGTATCAAATGAACTTATGCATTGTCCCATACTCTGTACATATTGCAGCGCACTAACTGTTCTATTGTATAATTATTAAAAGAAGCACCTGCTGCAAGAGTCAGAGCATCGAATGAACTTATGCGTTGTCCCATACTCTGTACATATTGCAGCAGACTAACTGTTCTATTGTATAATTATTAAATAGAGCACCTGCTGCAAGAGTCAGAGTATCAAATGAACTTATGCATTGTCCCATACTCTGTACATATTGCAGCGCACTAACTGTTCTATTGTATAATTATTAAATAGAGCACCTGCTGCAAGCGTCAGAGCATCGAATGAACTTATGCATTGTCCCATACTCTGTACATATTGCAGCAGGCTAACTGTTCTATTGTATAATTATTAAATGGAGCACCTGCTGCAAGAGTCAGAGTATCAAATGAACTTATGCATTGTCCCATACTCTGTACATATTGCAGCAGGCTAACTGTTCTATTGTATAATTATTAAAAGAAGCACCTGCTGCAAGCGTCAGAGTATCAAATGAACTTATGCATTGTCCCATACTCTGTACATATTGCAGCGCACTAACTGTTCTATTGTATAATTATTAAATAGAGCACCTGCTGCAAGCGTCAGAGTATCAAATGAACTTATGCATTGTCCCATACTCTGTACATATTGCAGCAGGCTAACTGTTCTGTTGTATAATTATTAAAAGAAGCACCTGCTGCAAGCGTCAGAGTATCAAATGAACTTATGCATTGTCCCATACTCTGTACATATTGCAGCAGACTAACTGTTCTATTGTATAATTATTAAAAGAAGCACCTGCTGCAAGCGTCAGAGTATCAAATGAACTTATGCATTGTCCCATACTCTGTACATATTGCAGCAGACTAACTGTTCTATTGTATAATTATTAAAAGAAGCACCTGCTGCAAGAGTCAGAGTATCAAATGAACTTATGCATTGTCCAATACTCTGTACGTATTGAAGCGGACTAACTGTTTTATTGTATAATTATTTGTACGCTATCCTTCAAAAGCTCAAATTCAGTGAGTAAAATTATTTTGCCATTAATTGGAAAAATTGTGTAGATGGGGCATAATTCCTATATTGTCTGTGCTTGAATAACTTTGTCTCAGAAATGACTTTCCAAGGGTTATGTATATGGCATAGATAACACACTAGGGGTAAATGTAGGGCAATTATGTCTATATGGCTACGTATAGGTCATTGATGACTCTTAATGGGAGTTATAGGATATTTGTGTCTTTCCATGAGATAGACATAGGTCAGAAATGACTTTATCATTGATGTCTTTCCATGGGATAGACATAGGGCATATATGACTGTCCATGAGGTAGGCATAGTGCATAGACGACTGTCTATGGGGTGGGCATAGAGCATATATGACTGTCCATGGGGTAGGCATAGTGCATAGATGACTGCCCATGGGGTAGGCATAGTGCATAGATGACTGTCCATCATGGACAGTGATGGGGTAGGCATAGTGCATAGATGACTGTCCATCATGGACAGTGATGGGGTAGGCATAGTGCATAGATGACTGTCCATCATGGACAGTGATGGGGTAGGCATAGTGCATAGATGACTGTCCATCATGGACAGTGATGGGGTAGGCATAGTGCATAGATGACTGTCCATCATGGACAGTGATGTGGTAGGCATAGTGCATAGACGACTGTCTATGGGGTGGGCATAGAGCATATATGACTGTCCATGGGGTAGGCATAGTGCATAGATGACTGCCCATGGGGTAGGCATAGTGCATAGATGACTGTCCATCATGGACAGTGATGGGGTAGGCATAGTGCATAGATGACTGTCCATCATGGACAGTGATGGGGTAGGCATAGTGCATAGATGACTGTCCATCATGGACAGTGATGGGGTAGGCATAGTGCATAAATGACTGTCCATCATGGACAGTGATGGGGTAGGCATAGTGCATAGATGACTGTCCATCATGGACAGTGATGTGGTAGGCATAGTGCATAGATGACTGTCCATGGGGTAAGCATAGAGCATATATGACTGTCCATGGAGTAGGCATAGGGAATATATGACTGTCCATGGGGTAGGCATAGTGCATAGATGACTGTCCATGGAGTAGGCATAGTGCATAGATGACTGTCCATGGGGTAAGCATAGGGCATATATGACTGCCCATGGGGTAGGCATAGGGCATATATGACTGTCCATGGAGTAGGCATAGGGGATATATGACTGTCCATGGAGTAGGCATAGGGCATATATGACTGTCCATGGGGTAGGCATAGTGCATAGATGACTGTCCATGGAGTAGGCATAGGGAATATATTACTGTCCATGGGGTAGGCATAGTGCATAGATGACTGTCCATGGGGTAAGCATAGGGCATATATGACTGTCCATGGGGTAGGCATAGGGCATATATGACTGTCCATGGGGTAGGCATATGGGATATATGACTGTCCATGGGGTAGGCATATGGGATAGATGACTGTCCATGGGGTAGGCATAGGGGATATATGACTGTCCATGGGGTAGGCATAGGGGATAGATTAAACAAAAAGCAATCCAACAGCATCTAGTCAATAACAAAGCAAAAGGTAATAGAATTATTAGAGCTCTGAGGAACTGTAAGAAGTTAAGAGCTGAGCAGTCAGCTATCAGGTAACATAGCTGATGAATTCAATAGAGTCTTGGGTAACTTCACTTTTCAACTTTTGTCTTGGCTTCTGAAGAAATCTTTTTAAAAAAGGTGTGAAAATGCCGGCAGAGGTGAAAAGTGATGCTGATGCTAGGTAGAGAGCTGCTTTGTCATTGACTGTCTCCTGGATGTACACTGTAATATATATGTCTATTGTATGTAGACTGTAACATGTATATGTCTGTTGTAGGTACTCTGTAATATATATGTCTATTGTATGTACACTGTGATATATATGTCTGTTGTATGTACACCGTAACACACATGTCTATTGTAGGTACACTGTAATATCTGTCTGTTGTATGTACCCTGTAATACACATGTCTGTTGTATGTACACTGTAATACACATGTCTGTTGTATGTACACTGTAACATATATATGTCTGTTGTAGGTACACTGTAATATATATGTCAATTGTATGTACACTGTGATATATATGTCTGTTGTATGTACACCGTAACGCACATGTATATTGTATGTACACTGTAATATACATGTCTGTTGTAAGTACATTGTAATATATAATTATGTCTGTTGTGTGTACAGTGTAATATATACATGGTATGTACAGTAGTTGTATAATTAGCTGTCCAGAAGCTGATTATTCAGGAGTTGCTTACTCTGTAAGTTAAAAGAAGATAAGTCCATTAACGTTTACAAGGTTTTCTTAAGATGACAACTTGCTGCTATCATTTTCATAATTATGCCATTTGATTAATGTGGCATTTGACAAAACTTGGACAGAGTGACTATCTTGACACACGTCATTGGGTGTGGCCGGATTCTATTTTACTCACAATTTCATAGAATAACTAGTAAATACTTTGTGGTCACCTGCGAAGAAAGGCATTCCAGCGACTCCCAAACCATCTATAAGACACTTGACTACATACAATCTCATCATTCTTTGAGGACTGGATAACTCTAAGGTCAGAGGGACAGCATTTCCTGTGGTAATGGCTTTGAAGAATCCAATTGCCCCAACTAGTACACAGAACTGGACTGTAAGAAATACGACAAATATCAAGCTCTTGGCTTTCGTCACTATAAGCCCACCCAATCCTTCATACTGAAAGTACAGCTTTGCCAGAATACAATCAGAAACAGCTAGAAATAGCGTAATTTAAAAGTACCGAAGTAATTTTTATTATAGCAAGAGCGGCGTTTATCCATCTGTCAGAGGCAACAGTTGGAGGTTGGAAAAAATTACATTGGATGGGTTTTGAACTCGTAAATAGTGATATCACAAGAAGACAGGATTGTAAGTAGTTGGTAGTCTTATGAGATGTCAACAGTACTTTCTCATAATAGCGTCAGGTCCATTCAGCAAGAATCTTGGCTGAGAGAGCTGAAGTTCTCTAAGTTAGTAATAATTACTGCTTATTAAAGAGACATTTAGTGTTTACCGGAAGCTTCTGATGTCCATAGGACAAAATTACCTTCACCTTTTAGATAGTAGCTCACCTTCAGACTTGATGAAGGTCAAGGTAAAGATGGAAATAGCGAGAACAAAAATGCTGACAGTTTGTAGTAAGACAGCACTGAACTCTGTACAGGCAGTCAGTAGAAGATAGACAACAGCAGAAATAATCTGTGTAATTCCTTGGATGGAGAGAGCATTGGCTATCTGTAAATGAGGAATATATATATACATATATATATATATATATATATATATATATATATATATATATATATATATATATATATATATATATATATATATATATATATATATATATATATATATATATATATATATATATATATATATGTGTGTGTGTGTGTGTAATATCTCAGTCTAACGTGTTTAGTTATATTACACCAGTTACATGATATGGTATTATATCATAATATACTTACTATAATATATCTTATCATATCCTGTTATAGCACAATGTATTTTGGTATTTTGTCATATAGTGTATTTTACCATGTTATAACATACTATGTTAATATAAAATATGTTATGCTGTATTATATTACATGATATTAAACAGCATTAAATAATATTATATAGTTATTTATAATAATAAATTTTATTGTACTATATTATATCGTAATTTAGCAAATTAAATTATATTTTTCTATGGTATATTATACTATAGTGTGTCACAATCAACTAGCTTGTGTTTCATCGTCGAACTAAATCGTATTACAACACATTCACATACATCAATACCATCACATCCATACCTGGTCATTAGTCAATCCAAGACTTCTCTCAGCGTAGTCTCCCATGACCGTGAAACAAGAAATTATGCCTCCTGCATATAGACCCGAGACCATCAACAGTGCTATGGACTACAACAGCCAATGACCCTGATGACCTTGATGACCTCCAGGGTGGAGTGTATCAAAGCTGTTTATTACCTGCCAAACTAGTGATTTTTACGACAGCTATTGACAAACCCCATGTTACCTTCGCCAATTGACAGCTAGCATGCAACTTGGTATAAAGTGCTAAACATCTTACACCTACATATAAATTCAAAGCTAAAAAAGATGTACAGGTGCGTGGCTTACATCTCTAGCTTGAGGCATTCAGAGGCTAAGTAGATACGAAGTATCAGATATCAACATTTCAGATTTTACTCAGCCCGTCAACAAGAAGGGGGCCCAGATTTTTAGGTTTTAGAGAGGCTAGTCTGAACCCAGCATACCTCGGGCATTTTCAGAGTTTGTAGCATGCCGTCATCACTACCTTCCTCTTTATTAGAAGTTGGCAGCCCATTACCTGATCGCTTCTCAGCTTCTTCCGAAAGTTTCTCAAACTGTTTTAACAGAAAGAACATGAATGGGCACAGACCATAGTACACCATAAAGCCCATAGTACACCATAAAGACGTCGCAAGGACGTCGCAAGAACGCCGTGAGGGCGCCGCAAGAACGCCGTAAGGACGCCGTAAGGCACCCAGCTATTCCCTGCCTTCTCATATTCCAACTCCAGTTTAATGTCACATTCTAGTTTTTTCCCACATTCTCACCAGTCCTTCCATGGGTTGTAAATCTCTTAGCAATCATACGTGTGAGCTCTGTGTAAATTCCAAGATATATGACTTGGAATTTGCACAGTATCATTTCAGCATTTGCTCTGAGTATCATTTCAGCATTTGCAATATTGGTTGGCAGCATTTGCTGCTTACCAAAGCAGTTGATGCAAAACCAAAACATTTGCTGCTTAGGTTGTTCAGCAACTGTGACTATAGCATTCACACATACAACTGTTTTACTGCCCCCTGTAATTACCTATGTAGTATATTGCCATGATGATATATATCTATTAGAGCAGCTTAGATCAATTGATTTTAAGACCTTGACCTGTGAACTGCAGGTCAAAGTTCAATTACTAGAAATGCCACCAGTGAGGACAACAAAGCATTCGAGTTCAAAATGCTTCATATATGCCAAATGCAACAAATTAAAAAGAACCACAAACTGCAACTGGGCATGCTTCCGTCCCTCACGGTTCCGTTGCAACTGGGCTAAGACCACAAACTGCAACTGGGCACGCCTCTGTCTCTCACGGTTCTGTTGCAGCTGGGCTAAGCCAAGATCACAGAATCATTGATGGTGTGAAAGTGCTCTTAGCTACCCACAACTAAGGGATTAGTAACAATAAGGCTGGTTGCAGTGACTGAAACCTTTACTAAAACACCTTTATGCAAGCTGTAGATTTGTGTATTGTTTACCCTAGTTAAGGTAATTTTAATATATAGTTATTTCAGCTTTGACCAGGCATACGTACAATAATTACACTCGCGCCTGTCTCTATGCACAAAATGTTCAGCAATATTGTATACATGTATTTGGACGTGCGGTAAGCTTAACTGATACAAACCACACTTACCTCAGCATCTTCACTCTGAGACAGAAGAATATCTAGGTTGGTTTTATTCAAATCCTGGTCCCATTCCGACCTGTCTGCAGCTGTATAAATGCCAGACGACTTTCTTTTTAGAAATAGATTGAGTTTTTGTCTAGGTTTCGATGTGACACCCATTGACAAGTGATCTGACTTTAAGAATGTCAGGCCACAGACTATGTTGATTGACAGTATCGCACCTGAAATGTTCCATTACGACTATCTTAAACATTTAAGGAGTTGTCATCTTGATATTTTCTATAAGCAGATAAGAATATAATAATTGGACTTTGTTTATTTCTGAGTGCCAATCAAAGATACTCAATAAAGTATTTATGATCAGTTTAGTTCTCTAGAATATTATTGATCCGTGTTTCTTTATGTTGTAATAGTTTACCAGGTCTGTCTTTTATTTAAATATATTTGACTAATTCTTCATAATTTTGATGAAACAGATTTCGGTGGAAGAAAGCTTTTTCACGACCTACCTATAGTAATGAGAGCGAGTTGCCAACTCAGTGCAGTCATTAAATATCTCCACAGCTGGGGCACAACCACGGTAGCCAGGTTCAAGGACAAACAAGCGGCACCAAAGGGGCCAATCTGCTTCCCAGGGAAATATTCTTTAATGATGTTGGTGGTCGCTACATGAAGCATACCGCTTCCAGAACCTACAGTACATACATACAGGTCCGTAATACATGCACATACATAATCCATAGTTAACTGGTGCTGCGCTACCTACAGCGCATAGATAGGCTGTATTTTTCAGCCTTTTTACATTCTGCACAAAACGTGTATCATTCTACAGGAGTTATTTCATTGACTTACCCGAGACAATCCCTGATAGTAGCAATGCTTGCCATGAGAAAGAAGTGACAGCAGTAAGGGCTATCCCTCCTGATAGAAGAACTCCCCCTATCACTTGCAGCCACCTGTTCCCTAATTTCTTATTCATGTAGAATGCGGGGAGACCTTATATATACCAAGAGAATATAAGATCTCTAATGTCATAACAGTTTAAAGTTATACATGGTGTCAACTACTAACTCTTAGGGAGCCTGTAAAGCTAAAACTTTTTATTCTCTCTACCCATGCTACACCCAAGAAATTTCAATACTCAAATTTGAAAATTTAAATTCACAGTTTTTCAGTACGATGCTCAGTGGTTGAACTAGTTAAACAATAGGTTACCATAAGAGGGGTCAAACTTATGGTTTTTGGTTACACGATGCAATGTTGAAAGAATCACCACGAGACAAGACATGATGTTCTATATAACTCTATGGTGTTATATAACTCTATGGTACTATATAACTCTATGGTGTTATATAACTCTATGGTACTGGGCTGTGGCATTCTATGACTCTGTCTGTTTCCTTAGGTAGAGCTATTTATGCTGGAATAAACCAAAACTTGCAAGTACGAATCATCTGGAGAGGAAACGTACATGCTATCTTGTGCATGCTCATCTGAATGGGTCCAACTATACCACTGATAATCCTCTCACTGTATATCTGAATGTAGTAGACAGTCCCGATAGAAGAGCTGCCGGTGATGTAGCCATAGGATGCAAAGGTGCTGATACTAGTTGCCGCCAGAATCACCCACTTATACCATATCGGCACTGCCATCTCAGCCTGATTTATCTAACAAGCACAACATAAAGAAGGATGCACATTATAAGATTCAGCATGGGTATCTCTGAATATCAAAGCGAGTTTAACCCTCACTGGCACATGAAGTTACACTTGTCAGATATCTCATCATTCACTCCTGCTGAAGCAATATAGTAAACACATAGACATATTAACTATACTATTATTAAGTACAGTTAATAGGTCTATGGGTGAACATTACACAATGATTAACTGAAGAGGTTGTATTGTGTATATCACACTATATCATATATTCTGAAGTCAAGTCAACAGTTGCCACAAATCAAGTTTGCTTGCTGATAACCGGAGAAGTTGAGATGAGACAATGCAGCATGTTCTGCACACCCTAATAACTTGAGTAGTTGCTGTCTAAATGATATTCAGGAAATAGCTTAAACTGCTGATACAAGCTGTCTGGTGTCTGATCATTCAAATTTTTAGAGATTTGACAACCAAGACATCGCAAAACAAGAACGCAAATAAAGTTTGTGTTAGCTCAATTCGACCAATAGGAGATTTTGGTTTTAAACTGAATGCAAGTAGTTTATGTATGATGTCACAACACAAACAAGTTTCACTTATGCTGCAGTCATTCTTCTGACCTGTAAATAGTTTAGTAGTCACAAAGAAATATACTAAACTGATTTGAAGTATACTAACTTGACTATCTTATCAATTGATTTAGTTTGGTAGTTGAATGAAGCCTACTAACGTTTAGCCTAGATGCCGAACAATAGTGATCAGAAGGCTGGTGAGAAAGGCAGTTTTGGTGCTAAGAATTGCACTCCTGTCCTCTTCTCCAATGTATGGACACCTAGTTGGTGGTTAGTGATGAGCAAGGAGTCAGATAGTTGGTAACTATCTGAACACAAGAAGACAAATTGTTGAACAAATAGTGGGCAGACAATTAACAGTATATTGATGCACAACAGTGTACAGTTAGTATGCTATTGGATAGATAGTGGCTAGATAGTGGGTAAACAGTGGGTAGATAGTCGGTTGATAGCAGATAGATAGCGGGTAGATGGTGGGTTGATAGGGGGTCAACAGTGAGTAGATAGTGGGTAGATAGTGGATAGATAGTGGGTATATAGTGAGTAGATAGTGGGTAGAAAGTGGGTAGATAGTGAGTAGATAGTGGGTAAATAGTGAGTAGATAGTGGGTAAATAGTGGGTAGATAGTGGGTAGATAGTGAGCAAATGCCTGCAAATACAAAGAGGCTGGCTGATAATCTGTAATAGCTGCATCCGGTATCCACGCAAACATACCACAGCTGCCGGAAAGGTCAGCCCAGTCTATTGAGTAATGAGAGAAATAGCCTCTGGTCTAGGAAGGTATAGTTACTCCTAAGAGTGTTGCTAATAGACAGAAGTAGGAATGCTCCAGTTGGTAAAATAGTATGTGAGCTTACCTCTACTAGGTTTGCTTTTAATTCCGAGAGTTATACTTGTAATATATACTAGTTATACTTGTAATATATAATATTTATACTTGTAATATATAATAGTTATACTTGTAATATATAATAGTCATACTTGTAATATATAATAGTTATACTTGTAATATATAATAGTTATACTTGTAATATATAATCGTTATACTTGTAATATATAATAGTTATACTTGTAATATATAATAGTTATACTTGTAATATATAATAGTTATACTTGTAATATATAATAGTTATACTTGTAATATATAATCATTATACTTGTAATATATAATAGTTATACTTGTAATATATAATAGTTATACTTGTAATATATAATAGTTATACTTGTAATATATTATAGTTATACTTGTAATATATAATAGTCATACTTGTAATATATTATAGTTATACTTGTAATATATAATAGTTATACTTGTAATAGATAATAGTTATACTTGTAATATGTAATAGTTATACTTGTAATATATAATAGGTATACATACATTTCTTTCTTGCAGTCCAAAACAGCGCCAAATACTTTACTGATATGATTTGAATTTCACATTCTGCAGGATGGATGCATTGCAAAGGATGCTGTCATATGCTGACCTTGATTATGTAATCAAACCTTACACAGTTCAAATGAAAGGTCAGCGATTTATAGCATTCTTAAATGTGCAAGTAAGGTCAAGGGCTTCATCACATTCGTAGTTGTCGCAGCATAAGATGGACAAAGCAGTTTAAGGATTAAATGCCAGATGTCACATTGAGGCTTAGTCTGCTACTTGTCTGGTCCTCAGCTACCCCTACACCAGGACTTGGTATTATTCGTAAATTGATTTTTGCAACAATCTCCTACCGCGACTGGTAATATTTTTGCAGTAGTTTGAGTTAAGGTTTGTCAGTTTTTAGGGCAGCCAGTGAGTGAGTCATTGAGTAGGTAGGGTGGATGGTTACCCTTCCTGTCATTGTGTAACTATCATGTAAAATCAATATTAGGGAATAGTAGTAGCCTAATCATTTTCTGAAAGTGTGAATTTAAAATGATGAGTCTCTCTCCTGTCACACGGGTGCAACAGTTACAATCGTTGCTTGCAGTGTTTGAAAAGACCAACAAAAGCTGCGTAAGGTATAACCTCCGCCAGCCAAGGGCGTCACTTTACCTTCTGATAAAGCAAATATATTACAGAGTTGAAATAATTGTAAAGATTTCTTAGCCAATATGGATGGTCGTTCGATCAGACTTTGATCCCAAGGACAAAAGTGAGTTAGTTGCATGATATTCATTAGGACCGAGACCGTAAGAGAAGATGAGAGGTATATAAGATTTTTATAGAATTAGTGAGTCATGTATTGAAATGAATGTACTGACAAGTGGATAGAAACCCAGCATCTCTTTAGACTGAGATCACAGCTTTTTTTGACAAAAACAAGATATTTTATTGTTTTGACCAGTGTAGCATGCCAAGTCTTTTCTGAGACGGGTCATTTCATGAATATGTATATAAATACATCTTTATACGCAGCTATTTTCTTTTTTATGTAAAACTTACATGGCAGAGCATAGCCTTATATAGTACGTTAAATGGCAAGCTTGCTTTTGACATTTTCGCTAAACTGAGGCTTAGCATTGTTGGTCCAAAGGCTGATGCGCTGTATAAGGCTCTCCCTATCAAGCCTTGTAGCTCTCTCTTGAGGGTTTGATTGTTGTCTCTGTGTGTTATTCTAATTCATTTTCATAAACAGGATAGATTGAAATACTTGTACTATAAATTTAGTAGACAACAAATAGGTCACTAACAGTGTGACACAGAGATACTTCTATGAATTTCAGTAGAGAAAGAATAGGCCACTAACAATGTGACACAAAGATACCTCTATGAATTTTAGTAGAGAACAAATAGGTCACCAACAATGTGACACAAAAATACTTCTATGAACTTTAGTAGACAACAGATAGGCCAGTAACAATGTGGCACAAAGATACATTCATAAAGGATAAATGGGCCTATACAGTAGCTCTCTCTCTCTCTCCCTCTAATAACACCAAACCACTTTGGCATTTATAGTGTAACACAAACGTGTAGTACTAGCCGACTTTTGCTAATAGCTAACAAAACTGGTGATCCCAATGGAATCTTGGGTAACTTCGTTGTTCCATTTTCGTCTTGGCTTCTGAAGAACTTTCTTGAGGAAAGGTGTGAGGACACCGGCAGAGGTAAGAAGTGCTGCTGATGCTAGGTAGAGAGCTGCTTTCTCATTGACTGTCTCCTGGATGTACACTGTAATATATATGTCTATTGTATGTACACGGTAATATATATATCTATTGTATGTACACTGTAATATATGTCTCCTGGATGTACATTGTAATATATATGTCTGTTGTATGTACACTGTAATATTTATGTCTGTTGTATGTACACTGTAATATATATGTCTGTTGTATGTACACTGTAATATATATGTCTGTTGTATGTACACTGTAATATATATGTCTGTTATAGATACATAGAAAAACAGATAGAGAAGTAGACAGATAAATAGGTAGAAAGGTAGATAAGGAGATAAGTAGATAGAGAGCCAATATCCCGGTTACCACCTGCGAGGAAAGGTACTCCTGCTAGTCCCAAACCATCTATAAGACACTTGACTACATACAGTCTCATCATTCTCTGGGGACTGGATAACTCTAAGGTCAGAGGGACAGCATTTCCTGTGGTAAAAGCTTTGAAGAACCCTATGATTCCAATTATGACATAAAGCTGCACTGTAAATGAAAAGAGAGGCAGTGAGAGGCAAAGGGTTTAGGAGTAGAACAGTGAAATTTAAAGTGCTGTTGAGAAGCATCAGCCTGGTCCTATCAGAAAACATAAAGAAATGTTACGTAACTCAAGTGACAATATGTCTGTGATGTCAGTACAAACACTCATCTCAACAACAGCCAGGCTCATAATCACAGTCACTGTGCCTTTCCACCGCCGTCAAGGTGACAACACTATTAGGAAGTGGTAAGAGAATTTTTTTAATGGTATTATAATTAGACCACAGCTTCTGGATGTTCGGAACAATAAAAACCAATAGTTTGAATAGCAAGAAGGTCATATGTACAGCGTAAAGTTATGAGGTACAAATTTCCTTTCTAAACCAAAGAGCGATTAGCTGTTATTCTGATGTAGGCAATACTCAAGTGAAGTGGCCTTGTATTTAATTTAGTTATACATACCTTCAGACTTGATGAAGGTCAAGGTAAAGATGGAAATAGCGAGAACAAAAATGCTGACAGTTTGTAGTAAGACAGCACTGAACTCTGTACAGGCAGTCAGTAGAAGATAGACAACAGCAGAGATAATCTGTGTAATTCCTTGAATGGATAGAGTATTGGCTATCTGTAATAAAGAATATACGTATATGTGTAATATCTCAGTATAACATGTTTAGTTATATTATGTCAGTTTCATGATATTGTATTATATCATAATATACTTACCATAACATAATATATCTGTTCATACCCTCATATAGCATATTATATTTTGGTATTTTGTCATATAGTGTATTTTACTATGTTATATCATATTACAATCTTTATTACAAACTATTCTATGATGCATTATATTATGTTACATGTATATGATATGATATTATACAAAATTATATTTTATTGTATTATCCTATAAAATATTACACCTTATGATATATATGTTACATATTATACTATATTGTATTATTTTATATCATATTGTATTAAATAATGTGATATTAGCTTATATTATCTTATACTGCACAATGATATGTTATGCTCAACTGTATTATGCGATATTATAATATATTATAACCTTACTCTGTTATATTGTGTTACATTATAATATTTGATGGTACATGTATATGATTAAATTGTAATTATATTAATTAATATTATATTATCTTATACTATTTTATATTGGTAAGATTTTATTGTACTATTTTGTACTATACCATTTTATATTATATTAATTTTGTGTTATACTTTGTTATATTGTATTATATTATAGTAGATTACATTAAATCATGTTATTTTACAACATGATTTATTTTATTGTTTTACATTGTAATCGATTTTACTACTTTATATTTTACTATACAATCGAAAATTATACTATGTTACAATGTAATTTATTGTAATATATTGTAACCTATCATATTATACTATGTTTTGCTATATTATACTACAAAGGAGTGAATTATACTACAAGTAGCGAGAGAGTAATTACATTGTTTATTTCATACTTTCATTATAGCTTTTTCAAAAATCAAAACCTTGGTCAGATACTAACCTGAGTCAGACACTAACCTAAGTTATATACTGACATGAGTCATATACTAACCTGAGTCAGATACTAACCTGAGTCATATACTAGCCTGAGTCAGATACTAGCCTGAGTCAGATACTAACCTGAGCTAGATACTAGCCTGAATAAGATACTAGCCTAAGTCAGATACTAACCTGAGTCAGATAATAGCCTGAGTCAGATACTAACCTGAGTTAGATACTAGCCTGAGTAAGATGCTAGCCTGAGTCAGATACTAACCTGAGTCATATACTAGCTTGAGTTAGATACTAGCCTGAGTCAGATGCTAACATGAGTCATATACTAACCTGAGTCAGATACTAACCTGAGTCATATAATAGCCTGAGTCATATACTAGCCTGAGTCATATACTAGCCTGATTCAGATAGTAACCTGAGTCAATTACTAGCCTGAGTCAGATACTAACCTGAGTCAGATAGTAACTTGAGTCAGATACTAGCCTGAGTCAGATAATAACCTGAGTCAGATACTAACCTGAGTAAAATACTAACTTGAGTCAGATACTAGCCTGAGTCAGATAATAACCTGAGTCAGATACTAGCCTGAGTCAGATACGAACCTGAGTCAGATACTAGCTTGAGTCAAATACTAACCTGAGTCAGATAAAAGCCTGAGTCATATACTAACATGAGTCAGACACTAGCCAGGGTCAGATACTAGCCCGAGTCAGATAGTAACCAGTTGATGGAACTGAAAATAAAAATGAATAAGATATTATGGAGTTGTTCCTGATTACTCTTTCTGGTTGGCTTCCAGAGGTAACATTTTAGTCTTTTCATGCGACATGTCATAAATTTTAATTTTTACAGTTTATTAGTGAATTATTTTCTGTTTAATGCTTAGTCAAAAGAACTAAGTAAGTTTTTACCAATGAAAATATGGCGAAAAATGACTATGACAATTGAACTAAAGTCTGCCATTGTAGGCGCCAATAGATTTATCAGTACTCTATTATAAGGTAGAGCTAGTTTTATCACTTACGCGCAGTCTAACAAACTATGTGGTATATTATAACTATTATTAACGTCTACCTGGTCATTAGTCAGTCCAAGTGTCCTTTCTGCATAGTCCCCCAGTACTGTGAAGCAAGAGTCAACACCGCCAGAGTACAAGCCAGCAACCACTAGCAGGGCTATTGACTGTAACAGTCATGCAGATCTGATGAGATATCAGTAAGCACACAAAGCTGTTGATTGTGATGATATGAAAAGTTTAATAACTGTTGAATGACTAACAGTTTGAAGGCTACCTCGGGTTTTCTCAAAGTCTGTAACATGTTATCATCCTTTGCTTCCTCTGAGTCTTCATCTAAATCTGATAGCTTTTTCTCTGAGAATTTAGTCTTATCTTTGGAGACAACATCATCCTGTCATTAAAAAACCAATTACAAATGGCCGCAGTGTAAGCTGGCATCAAGAACTTCAATTCCTTACTCAGAAACAACAGCCTGTGAATGCTTTTACTATATTTATCACGGCATGCATTACAATTTCTCCGAAAGCAAGCACTTACTCCAGTAAGGCTTCTCTGAGACAGACGAATGTCCATGTTTGTTCTATTAACAAGCTCGTTTCCCTCTGAGTCTGGGATGATGTAAATGCTTGTTGATGCTCTTTTTGGGAAGAGCTGGAGCTTCTTGTCTTCCTTTTGGTGGTCTACTTGAAGAAGGTCCTTATCTCTTTTGACATATGTGAGACCACAGGCTATGTTGACAGTTAGTACACACCCTACAAGAGCATAGACTTGTCTTAGAGATAAACACACAAACTAATTCTATATTTCTGATTCTGTAAAAGAAAACAAAATAATCATACATCTTCATCAGTCTTTCATCTGATTGGGAATAAAACAGTTGTGAAAACTTTTATAATTATGCCGTAAACTACAGCATAGCATTTATTACATTAGTTAAAATAATCACGTCTGAAGCTCTGGGGGTCATTAACTAGTATGGTTGTCAGTTATGCTTACCGTAACGATTATTAAGCCATCTGCAGGCACGTAATTGTTTCAGTAAAGTTAAGCTTACCTTTTCTGGTTCACGAGGTAAGTTACTCAAATTCATTGGGTAAGTACATGTATATTATCACCAGTGCCACGCCGGGCATTCAGCTAGTCTATTATGTATACAACTTCCATGACATTCTACTTCATCGTGATAAGTTGTCAGATGTGTAGAAAAACAAGAACAGGTAACTGCACAATTATTCATAAATACTTGAAGCCAATTGATTGGTGCAGGTGTTACAGTATAATGGTCTACCAGTCTGAATGTCACGAGTTGGGTACTGTTGAAAGTTTTCTTTTATCCTAACCTTGAGCCCTGAATACACGTAGACGACGAACAGCTATTACCACTCATTTTATAGTAAAATATATTTTGTTTTGCTTTATTGTACACGAGTAAAATATTTGTTATTAGTTTTATTTTGTGGAATAGACTTTGCTGTTTAAAAAACATAAGCAAATCATTGTAACTGAATATGGAAGATGTGCGCTCCTTATCAACTTATTGTAAAATTACCGCAATCATTGTCTATAAAACCTGTCAACTTAGTCAAAAAAAGAGAAAAGTTGTTGGGGCAAACCGATAATACTGCAGTTACTGTACAGCCCACAAATCAAAAGTTAAGTCTAGTTTTTCCTTTTTGTGTTGCCAAAGGAGCGAGTTAAGAAAGATCTTGGAACAGATTAGGCATGTACTGTTCATCTAGCTTAAAATCTCTACAGCGTAACGTAAACGTTCCTGGAACGCATTATTTATGTTGTAGGAGTGCCTACTGTACTTATATATTATGTGTTTGGTCTGCAATGTTGTAGGAGTGCCTACTGTACTTATATATTATGTGTTTGGTCTGCAATGTTGTAGGAGTGCCTACTGTACTTATATATTATGTGTTTGATCTGCAATGTTGTAGGAGTGCCTACTGTACTTATATATTATGTGTTTGGTCTGCAATGTTGTAGGAGTGCCTACTGTACTTATATATTATGTGTTTGATCTGCAATGTTGTAGGAGTGCCTGTACTTATATATTATGTGTTTGGTCTGCAATGTTGTAGGAGTGCCTACTGTACTTATATATTATGTGTTTGATCTGCAATGTTGTAGGAGTGCCTGTACTTATATATTATATGTTTGGTCTGCAATGCGGTATTTTTGTCTGCAATTGCAGATAAAAAGACAATAACACTGGAGAAATATCAAACATCCCCAAAAAACATAATATACCAAGCTGAAATAACAAATAAAACTGATATAAAAACAGAATCATACAATGAATTATGTACAACAGAATTCAAATCCAAATACAATAACCACACAGCTTTATTCAATAAAAACAATAAATAAAATTAGACAGAACTTTATAAATACATATGGAATTTCAAAAACAACAACCAAAGTTTTGAGATACATGCAACTTGGATAATAAAAGCACTTGCCCAACCCTACAACAACAGAATAAAAGGCTGCTGTAATTTATGTCTATTAAAAGATATTACATAATGTTCAAACCAGAACTAGCAACACTAAATAAAAGGGATGAATTAATATCAACGGCAGGCATGCACAGAGCTATCCTTTCGAAATTTTATAAGTACTGCCCCTACACTGCACCATCTTATTAAAACCATCAGTGACAACCTAACCAGTGCTAAACACAAAGCAACATTGTAGCTGCCGCAAAAAGACTTTAGTTAAAAGTTGTCTAATAATATACATATACTAGATATAAAATATATTAAGAACTGAAAACTTTTAAAACATTTTACTACTTAAAGTTTCATGGTTGTTACCATTTATCAGGTAAAATTAAAATGATCTCTAGATATACTAGATATATATATAGATATATATATATATATCTTGTTTATATATATAAATCTTAGTGGTTGTTGTTTGTCTGTCGTTCGTGTGTTCAGTTATAGCGATAAAAGTTTAGAAATGAAAAATCTGCTTTGCACTAGATTTCAATTCGGAACCTCCGAGTTCAAATTGAGTGCACCTGTTTAGCGTGGCTGTCTGCAGACAGCCACGCTAAATCAAATTGCTAGACTACGTATCCAACTGATCATAGTGATGAATAATTGTGAACATACTTATTACTGTCATAGTATAGTATAATCCAGAACCTTCTAGACTATTACTCATGCTTACATTATTGCATCATTTACTAGTCTTGTTTATATGTTATACTGTTATACACTTGTGTGCATGACAAGAATTGCGCAAGTCATGTTTACTATTATTCTGGCATATTCTAGAACATGTTTTCCTACTATATGAGCAAAGTTCCTGGTTATGGCAAATCAGTTCAGTATTACACTTCTACATTACAGTTCAATACATTATACATACAGCTGTCCTCTTCTGCTCTTCTATAATAGACATACACGCATACGTGAACACAGAGCTAACTTTCACAATTACATCAAGTAAAGTACACATTATGACGTTGTGTGATGCTTAATGTCACACAAGCTGGCTTCATGGCTCACGGCTCAAAGTTCTTATTATAATAAGTTTAACAATATTTATAAGCAAGCTCAAGTCACTAGCTTACGTTACTCAAACTAACCAAGTTGCTAATTTTTCCATTTGCTAATTAGTCAGCTTAGCCAATGGCAACTGCATTACCTGCTACTGTTTATAAGCTGCGTTTATTACCCATGCAACTACATGCATTCATCTAGTATACATTGTATATATAATATATATGATATATAATATATATATGAGTATATGCTCCCTCACTTCGGTTTGGTTGAGCACTCTGTGAGAGGTGCGGCACTATTAGCCTTTGTGCAAAGCTCATCACTTTTGTGATTTGAGCACTCTGGTGTCAGCACATTGACTTTCTTAAAGTCTGCGAGGCAACTTAGTTGTTTCGTGGCAGGAAGTCAACTCTCATGGGTAATGGGATTTGTGTCCCTTGCCTAAGCTCTGAGCTGCACTGATGAGGCTTAAATAGCCGAAACAGTACTGTCTGTAGCATGATATATAATATATATTTACAAAAATACATTAAATCATGAACAATATGTCAAGGTTTGAGTGTTACAAATTTGCTAGAAAAATGTTGTCTGAACCCCTTTTAACCAGTTAGGTTGAGCTCTGATCTAAACAACTAAGTTGTTTAGGGTTTATTACAACTATGGTGTAACTTTGATGTTATCGTTAGTCTAGCTGCCATATCTAGTAGGGGCTGTCATGTAGTTACCAAAGTGACGCACAATAGCCTCACTCCAACATCTTAATTACTGAAACTGTTAAAAGGGTATTATTGACTGCCACACCTCTGCTAAAATGAAACACAAAGGGTGCACTCTTTCTAAGATGGAGACGGAAATGCAAGTTGATAAACTCACCTATAGTAACGAGAGCCAGTTGCCAGGTCAGAGCAGTCATCAAATATCTCCAGAGTTGAGGGGCCACTATTGTAGCCAAGAACAACGACAAGCAGGTGGCACCAAACGGCCCGATCTGTTTGCCTGGAAAATGTTCTTTTATTATGTTGGTAGTGGCTACGTGTAACATCCCACTTCCAGAACCTTCAATATCGGTACATTTTATAAACTGGGTAAATATGAATCGTTTAATGCCGAGGAAACATGCTGCCAGATTTACCTGAGACGATTCCGGTCAGCAACAGTGCTTGCCATGAAGAAGAAGTGACGGCCGTTAGAGCTATCCCTCCTGAGAGAAAAATGCCTCCTATAAGCTGCAGCCACTTGCTACCCAATTTCTTGTGTAGGTAGAATGAGGGCAAGCCTGAAACACGGCTGAATATAAAGTCTTACTGCTGAAAATGACCTGTTTGTTACTTGTGTTCCTAGTAAATGTTCTCTGGTGAATAAATAGTGGGTCAAACGATGGTGTAATATTACTCCTATGACATGCTAAGACAAACATTGAGGGAATATTTTCAAGCTGAAACATTAAAAACACACGCAACTGTAAAATCCAATTGCTTTGCGGTCTTTTCATACTTGGTAATATTTTATCCAGCTTTTTCAAATTGTTTTATAAGTTGAAACGAGTTGAGGCTAGCAAAATAATAGGACCAGCATTATTGAAGTAGCAGTGGACAAGTGAAAACAAATTTCTGTCACCAGCCTTATGAAAACTTAGCTTGCCAAGTTTTCTAATACATGCCACTATGTCAATAGCTACACATTTCTACACATGTGTCACTATTACGCTAGCTACAGCTGCTGTCATGCTAATATTTCTACACATGTGTCACTATTACGCTAGCTACAGCTGCTGTCATGCTAATATTTCTACACATGTGTCACTATTACGCTAGCTACAGCTGCTGTCATGCTAATATTTCTACACATGTGTCACTATTACGCTAGCTACAGCGGTCATGTGTTTATCTGCAACTCGAACATTTCTATACATGTCACTATGTCACTAGCTAAACATGTCTTGTGTTTATGTATATATGGCTGGTACATAAAAATTATGTGTTGTAGCATAAAGTACATATGGCTGGTACACAGGAGGTATGTGTTGTAGCATATAGTATATATGGCTAGTACATAGAAATTATGTGTTGTAGCATAAAGTACATATGGCTGGTACACAGGAGGTATGTGTTGTAGCATATAGTACATATGGCTAGTATATAAGAAGTATGTGTTGTAGCATATAGTATATATGCCTGGTACATAGGAAGTATGTGTTGTAACATATAGTACATATGCCTGGTACATAGGAAGTATGTGTTGTAACATATAGTACATATGGCTATTATATAAGAAGTATGTGTTGTAGCATATAGTATATATGGCTAGTACATAGGAAGTATGTGTTGTAGCATATAGTACATATGGCTAGTACATAGGAAGTATGTGTTGTAACATATAGTACATATGGCTATTATATAAGAAGTATGTGTTGTAGCATATAGTATATATGGCTGGTACATAAGAAGTATGTGTTGTAGCATATAGTATATATGGCTGGTGCATAGGAAGTATGTGTTGTAGCATATAGTGCATATGGCTGGTACATAGGAAGTATGTGTTGTAGCATATAATACATATGGCTGGTATATAGGAAGTATGTGTTGTAGCATATAATACATATGGCTGGTACATAAGAAGTATGTGTTGTAGCATATAGTACATATGGCTGGTGCATAGGAAGTATGTGTTGTAGCATATAGTATATATGGCTGGTACATAGGAAGTATGTGTTGTAGCATATAGTGCATATGGCTGGTGCATAGGAAGTATGTGTTGTAGCATATAGTACATATGGCTGGTGCATAGGAAGTATGTGTTGTAGCATATAATACATATGGCTGGTACATAGGAAGTATGTGTTGTAGCATATAGTACATATGCCTGGTACATAAGAAGTATGTGTTGTAGCATAAAGTACATATGGCTAGTATATAAGAAGTATGTGTTGTAGCATATAGTACATATGCCTGGTACATAAGAAGTATGTGTTGTAGCATATAGTACATATGGCTGGTGCATAGGAAGCATGTGTTGTAGCATATAGTATATATGGTTGGTACATAAGAAGTATGTGTTGTAGCATATAGTACATATGGCTGGTGCATAGGAAGCATGTGTTGTAGCATATAGTATATATGGTTGGTACATAGGAAGTATGTGTTGTAACATATAGTACATATGGCTATTATATAAGAAGTATGTGTTGTAGCATATAGTATATATGGCTAGTACATAGGAAGTATGTGTTGTAGCATATAGTACATATGGCTAGTACATAGGAAGTATGTGTTGTAGCATATAGTATATATGCCTGGTATATAGGAAGTATGTGTTGTAGCATATAATACATATGGCTGGTACATAAGAAGTATGTGTTGTAGCATATAGTACATATGGCTGGTGCATAGGAAGTATGTGTTGTAGCATATAGTGCATATGGCTGGTACATAGGAAGTATGTGTTGTAGCATATAATACATATGGCTGGTATATAGGAAGTATGTGTTGTAGCATATAATACATATGGCTGGTACATAAGAAGTATGTGTTGTAGCATATAGTACATATGGCTGGTGCATAGGAAGTATGTGTTGTAGCATATAGTGCATATGGCTGGTGCATAGGAAGTATGTGTTGTAGCATATAGTACATATGCCTGGTACATAAGAAGTATGTGTTGTAGCATAAAGTACATATGGCTAGTATATAAGAAGTATGTGTTGTAGCATATAGTACATATGCCTGGTACATAAGAAGTATGTGTTGTAGCATATAGTACATATGGCTGGTGCATAGGAAGCATGTGTTGTAGCATATAGTATATATGGTTGGTACATAGGAAGTATGTGTTGTAGCATATAGTACATATGGCTGGTACATAGGAAGTATGTGTTGTAGCATAAAGTACATATGGCTAGTACATAAGAAGTATGTGTTGAAGCATATAGTACATATGGCTAGTATATAAGAAGTATGTGTTGTAGCATATAGTATATATGGCTGGTACATAGGAAGTATGTGTTGTAGCATATAGTACATATGGCTGGTATATAGGAAGTATGTGTTGTAGCATATAGTACATATGCCTGGTACATAGGAAGTATGTGTTGTAACATATAGTACATATGCCTGGTATATAAGAAGTATGTGTTGTAGCATATAGTATATATGCCTGGTACATAGGAAGTATGTGTTGTAACATATAGTATATATGGCTGGTACATAGGAAGTATGTGTTGTAGCATAAAGTACATATGGCTAGTACATAAGAAGTATGTGTTGAAGCATATAGTACATATGGCTAGTATATAAGAAGTATGTGTTGTAGCATATAGTATATATGGCTGGTACATAGGAAGTATGTGTTGTAGCATATAGTACATATGGCTGGTATATAGGAAGTATGTGTTGTAGCATATAGTACATATGCCTGGTACATAGGAAGTATGTGTTGTAACATATAGTACATATGCCTGGTACATAAGAAGTATGTGTTGTAGCATATAGTATATATGGCTGGTACACAGGAAGTATGTGTTGTAGCATATAGTACATATGGCTGGTACATAGGAAGTATGTGTTGTAGCATATAGTATATATGGCTGGTACATAGGAAGTATGTGTTGTAGCATATAGTACATATGGCTAGTATATAAGAAGTATGTGTTGTAGCATATAGTATATATGGCTGGTACATAAGAAGTATGTGTTGTAGCATATAGTATATATGCCTGGTGCATAGGAAGCATGTGTTGTAGCATATAGTACATATGGCTAGTATATAAGAAGTATGTGTTGTAGCATATAGTATATATGCCTGGTACATAGGAAGTATGTGTTGTAACATATAGTACATATGCCTGGTACATAAGAAGTATGTGTTGTAGCATATAGTATATATGGCTGGTACATAGGAAGTATGTGTTGTAACATATAGTACATATGGCTAGTATATAAGAAGTATGTGTTGTAGCATATAGTATATATGCCTGGTGCATAGGAAGTATGTGTTGTAGCATATAGTATATATGGCTGGTATATAGGAAGTATGTGTTGTAGCATATAATACATATGGCTGGTACATAGGAAGTATGTGTTGTAGCATATAGTACATATGGCTGGTACATAAGAAGTATGTGTTGTAACATATAGTATATATGCCTGGTACATAGGAAGTATGTGTTGTAACATATAGTACATATGCCTGGTACATAAGAAGTATGTGTTGTAGCATATAGTATATATGGCTGGTGCATAGGAAGTATGTGTTGTAGCATATAGTACATATGGCTAGTATATAAGAAGTATGTGTTGTAGCATATAATACATATGGCTAGTACATAGGAAGCATGTGTTGTAGCATATAGTATATATGGCTAGTACATAAGAAGTATGTGTTGTAGCATATAGTATATATGGCTGGTACATAGGAAGTATGTGTTGTAGCATATAGTATATATGGCTAGTACATAAGAAGTATGTGTTGTAGCATATAGTATATATGCCTGGTACATAGGAAGTATGTGTTGTAGCATATAGTACATATGGCTGGTACATGAAGTATGTGTTGTAGCATATAGTACATATGGCTGGTACATAGGAAGTATGTGTTGTAGCATATAGTACATATGGCTAGTACATAGGAAGTATGTGTTGTAGCATATAGTATATATGGCTAGTACATAAGAAGTATGTGTTGTAGCATATAGTACATATGGCTGGTACATAGGAAGTATGTGTTGTAGCATATAGTACATATGGCTGGTACATGGAAGTTTGTGTTGTAACATATAGTATATATGGCTGGTACATAGGAAGTATGTGTTGTAGCATATAGTATATATGGCTAGTACATAGGAAGTATGTGTTGTAGCATAAAGTACATATGGCTGGTACATAGGAAGTATGTGTTGTAGCATATAATACATATGGCTGGTACATAGGAAGTATGTGTTGTAGCATATAGTATATATGGCTAGTACATAAGAAGTATGTGTTGAAGCATATAGTACATATGGCTAGTATATAAGAAGTATGTGTTGTAGCATATAGTATATATGCCTGGTACATAGGAAGTATGTGTTGTAACATATAGTACATATGCCTGGTACATAAGAAGTATGTGTTGTAGCATATAGTATATATGGCTAGTACATAGGAAGTATGTGTTGTAGCATATAGTACATATGGCTGGTACACAGGAAGTATGTGTTGTAGCATATAGTGCATATGGCTGGTACACAGGAAGTATGTGTTGTAGCATATAGTGCATATGGCTAGTACATAAGAAGTATGTGTTGTAGCATATAGTATATATGGCTGGTACATAAGAAGTATGTGTTGTAGCATATAGTACATATGGCTGGTACATAGGAAGTATGTGTTGTAGCATAAAGTACATATGGCTAGTATATAAGAAGTATGTGTTGTAACATATAGTACATATGCCTGGTACATAAGAAGTATGTGTTGTAGCATATAGTACATATGGCTGGTACATAGGAAGTATGTGTTGTAGCATATAGTACATATGGCTAGTACATAGGAAGTATGTGTTGTAGCATATAGTATATATGGCTGGTATATAGGAAGTATGTGTTGTAGCATATAGTGCATATGGCTGGTACATAGGAAGTATGTGTTGTAGCATATAGTATATATGGCTGGTACATAAGAAGTATGTGTTGTAGCATATAGTATATATGGCTAGTACATAGGAAGTATGTGTTGTAGCATATAATACATATGGCTGGTACATAGGAAGTATGTGTTGTAGCATATAGTATATATGGCTGGTACATAGGAAGTATGTGTTGTAGCATATAGTACATATGGCTGGTACATAAGAAGTATGTGTTGTAGCATATAGTACATATGGCTGGTACACAGGAAGTATGTGTTGTAGCATATAGTGCATATGGCTAGTACATAAGAAGTATGTGTTGTAGCATATAGTACATATGGCTGGTACATAGGAAGTATGTGTTGTAGCATAAAGTACATATGGCTAGTATATAAGAAGTATGTGTTGTAACATATAGTACATATGCCTGGTACATAAGAAGTATGTGTTGTAGCATATAGTACATATGGCTGGTACATAGAAAGTATGTGTTGTAGCATATAGTACATATGGCTAGTACATAGGAAGTATGTGTTGTAGCATATAGTATATATGGCTAGTATATAGGAAGTATGTGCTGTAGCATATAGTACATATGGCTGGTGCATAGGAAGTATGTGTTGTAGCATATAGTACATATGGCTGGTACATAGGAAGTATGTGTTGTAGCATATAATACATATGGCTAGTATATAAGAAGTATGTGTTGTAGCATATAGTATATATGCCTGGTACATAGGAAGTATGTGTTGTAGCATATAGTATATATGGCTGGTACATAGGAAGTATGTGTTGTAGCATATAGTATATATGCCTGGTACATAGGAAGTATGTGTTGTAGCATATAGTACATATGGCTGGTACATAGGAAGTATGTGTTGTAGCATATAGTACATATGGCTGGTGCATAGGAAGTATGTGTTGTAGCATATAATACATATGGCTGGTACATAAGAAGTATGTGTTGTAGCATATAGTACATATGGCTGGTGCATAGGAAGTATGTGTTGTAGCATATAATACATATGGCTGGTACATAAGAAGTATGTGTTGTAGCATATAGTACATATGCCTGGTACATAGGAAGTATGTGTTGTAGCATATAGTACATATGGCTGGTACATAAGAAGTATGTGTTGTAGCATATAGTATATATGCCTGGTACATAGGAAGTATGTGTTGTAGCATATAGTACATATGGCTAGTATATAAGAAGTATGTGTTGTAACATATAGTACATATGCCTGGTACATAAGAAGTATGTGTTGTAGCATATAGTACATATGGCTAGTACATAGGAAGTATGTGTTGTAGCATATAGTACATATGGCTAGTATATAAGAAGTATGTGTTGTAGCATATAGTATATATGGCTGGTACATAAGAAGTATGTGTTGTAGCATATAGTACATATGGCTGGTACATAGGAAGTATGTGTTGTAGCATATAATACATATGGCTGGTACATAGGAAGTATGTGTTGTAGCATATAGTACATATGGCTGGTACACAGGAGGTATGTGTTGTAGCATATAATACATATGGCTAGTATATAAGAAGTATGTGTTGTAGCATATGGTACATATGCCTGGTACATAAGAAGTATGTGTTGTAGCATATAGTATATATGGCTAGTACATAGGAAGTATGTGTTGTAGCATATAATACATATGGCTGGTACATAGGAAGTATGTGTTGTAGCATATAGTATATATGGCTGGTACATAGGAAGTATGTGTTGTAGCATATAGTACATATGGCTAGTATATAGGAAGTATGTGTTGTAGCATATAGTACATATGGCTGGTACATAGGAAGTATGTGTTGTAGCATATAGTATATATGCCTGGTACATAGGAAGTATGTGTTGTAGCATATAGTACATATGGCTAGTATATAAGAAGTATGTGTTGTAACATATAGTATATATGGCTGGTACATAGGAAGTATGTGTTGTAGCATATAGTATATATGGCTGGTACATAGGAAGTATGTGTTGTAGCATATAATACATATGGCTGGTGCATAGGAAGTATGTGTTGTAGCATATAGTATATATGGCTGGTACATAAGAAGTATGTGTTGTAGCATATAGTATATATGGCTAGTACATAGGAAGTATGTGTTGTAGCATATAGTATATATGGCTAGTACATAGGAAGTATGTGTTGTAGCATATAGTATATATGGCTAGTACATAGGAAGTATGTGTTGTAGCATATAGTACATATGGCTAGTATATAAGAAGTATGTGTTGTAACATATAGTATATATGGCTGGTACATAGGAAGTATGTGTTGTAGCATATAGTATATATGGCTGGTACATAGGAAGTATGTGTTGTAGCATATAATACATATGGCTAGTATATAAGAAGTATGTGTTGTAGCATATGGTACATATGCCTGGTACATAAGAAGTATGTGTTGTAGCATATAGTATATATGGCTAGTACATAGGAAGTATGTGTTGTAGCATATAATACATATGGCTGGTACATAGGAAGTATGTGTTGTAGCATATAGTATATATGGCTGGTACATAGGAAGTATGTGTTGTAGCATATAGTACATATGCCTGGTACATGGAAGTATGTGTTGTAGCATATAGTACATATGGCTAGTATATAGGAAGTATGTGTTGTAGCATATAGTACATATGGCTGGTACATAGGAAGTATGTGTTGTAGCATATAGTATATATGCCTGGTACATAGGAAGTATGTGTTGTAGCATATAGTACATATGGCTAGTATATAAGAAGTATGTGTTGTAACATATAGTATATATGGCTGGTACATAGGAAGTATGTGTTGTAGCATATAGTATATATGGCTGGTACATAGGAAGTATGTGTTGTAGCATATAATACATATGGCTGGTGCATAGGAAGTATGTGTTGTAGCATATAGTATATATGGCTGGTACATAAGAAGTATGTGTTGTAGCATATAGTATATATGGCTAGTACATAGGAAGTATGTGTTGTAGCATATAGTATATATGGCTAGTACATAGGAAGTATGTGTTGTAGCATATAGTATATATGGCTAGTACATAGGAAGTATGTGTTGTAGCATATAGTATATATGGCTAGTACATAGGAAGTATGTGTTGTAGCATATAGTATATATGCCTGGTACATAGGAAGTATGTGTTGTAGCATATAGTACATATGGCTAGTATATAAGAAGTATGTGTTGTAACATATAGTATATATGGCTGGTACATAAGAAGTATGTGTTGTAGCATATAGTATATATGGCTGGTACATAGGAAGTATGTGTTGTAGCATATAGTATATATGCCTGGTACATAGGAAGTATGTGTTGTAGCATATAGTATATATGGCTAGTACATAGGAAGTATGTGTTGTAGCATATAGTATATATGGCTAGTACATAGGAAGTATGTGTTGTAGCATATAATACATATGGCTGGTACATAGGAAGTATGTGTTGTAGCATATAATACATATGGCTGGTACATAAGAAGTATGTGTTGTAGCATATAGTATATATGGCTAGTACATAGGAAGTATGTGTTGTAGCATATAGTATATATGCCTGGTACATAGGAAGTATGTGTTGTAGCATATAGTATATATGGCTAGTACATAGGAAGTATGTGTTGTAGCATATAGTATATATGGCTAGTACATAGGAAGTATGTGTTGTAGCATATAATACATATGGCTGGTACATAGGAAGTATGTGTTGTAGCATATAATACATATGGCTGGTACATAGGAAGTATGTGTTGTAGCATATAGTACATATGCCTGGTATATAGGAAGTATGTGTTGTAACATATAGTATATATGGCTGGTACATAGGAAGTATGTGTTGTAGCATATAGTATATATGGCTGGTACATAGGAAGTATGTGTTGTAGCATATAATACATATGGCTGGTATATAAGAAGTATGTGTTGTAGCATATAGTACATATGGCTGGTACATAGGAAGTATGTGTTGTAGCATGAAGTACATATGGCTAGTATATAAGAAGTATGTGTTGTAACATATAGTACATATGCCTGGTACATAAGAAGTATGTGTTGTAGCATATAGTACATATGGCTGGTACATAGGAAGTATGTGTTGTAACATATAGTATATATGGCTGGTACATAGGAAGCATGTGTTGTAGCATATAGTATATATGGCTGGTGCATAAGAAGTATGTGTTGTAGCATATAGTACATATGGCTAGTACATAAGAAGTATGTGTTGTAGCATATAGTATATATGGCTAGTACATAGGAAGTATGTGTTGTAGCATATAGTATATATGGCTAGTACATAGGAAGTATGTGTTGTAGCATATAGTATATATGGCTAGTACATAGGAAGTATGTGTTGTAGCATATAGTACATATGGCTAGTACATAGGAAGTATGTGTTGTAGCATATAGTACATATGGCTGGTACACAGGAAGTATGTGTTGTAGCATATAGTGCATATGGCTAGTACATAAGAAGTATGTGTTGTAGCATATAGTATATATGGCTAGTACATAGGAAGTATGTGTTGTAGCATATAGTACATATGGCTAGTATATAAGAAGTATGTGTTGTAACATATAGTATATATGGCTGGTACATAGGAAGTATGTGTTGTAGCATATAGTATATATGGCTGGTACATAGGAAGTATGTGTTGTAGCATATAATACATATGGCTGGTACATAAGAAGTATGTGTTGTAGCATATAGTATATATGGCTGGTGCATAGGAAGTATGTGTTGTAGCATATAGTACATATGGCTGGTACATAGGAAGTATGTGTTGTAGCATATAGTACATATGGCTAGTACATAAGAAGCATGTGTTGTAGCATATAGTATATATGGCTAGTACATAGGAAGTATGTGTTGTAGCATATAGTATATATGGCTAGTACATAGGAAGTATGTGTTGTAGCATATAGTATATATGGCTAGTACATAGGAAGTATGCGTTGTAGCATATAGTACATATGGCTAGTACATAAGAAGTATGTGTTGTAGCATATAGTACATATGGCTAGTACATAGGAAGTATGTGTTGTAGCATATAGTATATATGGCTAGTACATAGGAAGTATGTGTTGTAGCATATAATACATATGGCTGGTATATAGGAAGTATGTGTTGTAGCATATAGTACATATGGCTGGTACACAGGAAGTATGTGTTGTAGCATATAGTACATATGGCTAGTACATAGGAAGTATGTGTTGTAGCATATAGTATATATGGCTAGTACATAGGAAGTATGTGTTGTAGCATATAGTATATATGGCTAGTACATAGGAAGTATGTGTTGTAGCATATAGTATATATGGCTAGTACATAGGAAGTATGTGTTGTAGCATATAGTACATATGGCTAGTACATAAGAAGTATGTGTTGTAGCATATAGTACATATGGCTAGTACATAGGAAGTATGTGTTGTAGCATATAGTATATATGGCTGGTGCATAGGAAGTATGTGTTGTAGCATATAGTACATATGGCTGGTACATAGGAAGTATGTGTTGTAGCATATAGTATATATGGCTAGTACATAGGAAGTATGTGTTGTAGCATATAGTACATATGGCTAGTACATAGGAAGTATGTGTTGTAGCATATAGTATATATGGCTAGTACATAGGAAGTATGTGTTGTAGCATATAGTACATATGGCTAGTACATAAGAAGTATGTGTTGTAGCATATAGTACATATGGCTAGTACATAGGAAGTATGTGTTGTAGCATATAGTATATATGGCTGGTGCATAGGAAGTATGTGTTGTAGCATATAGTACATATGGCTGGTACATAGGAAGTATGTGTTGTAGCATATAGTATATATGGCTAGTACATAGGAAGTATGTGTTGTAGCATATAGTACAAATGGCTGGTACACAGGAAGTATGTGTTGTAGCATATAGTACATATGGCTGGTACATAGGAAGTATGTGTTGTAGCATATAATACATATGGCTGGTACATAGGAAGTATGTGTTGTAGCATATAGTATATATGGCTGGTGCATAGGAAGTATGTGTTGTAGCTTATAGTACATATGGCTAGTACATAGGAAGTATGTGTTGTAGCATATAGTGCATATGGCTAGTATATAAGAAGTATGTGTTGTAGCATATAGTATATATGGCTGGTGCATAGGAAGTATGTGTTGTAGCTTATAGTGCATATGGCTAGTACATAAGAAGTATGTGTTGTAGCATATAGTACATATGGCTGGTACATAGGAAGTATGTGTTGTAGCATATAGTATATATGGCTAGTACATAAGAAGTATGTGTTGTAGCATATAGTATATATGGCTGGTGCATAGGAAGTATGTGTTGTAGCTTATAGTGCATATGGCTAGTACATAAGAAGTATGTGTTGTAGCATATAGTATATATGGCTGGTACATAGGAAGTATGTGTTGTAGCATATAGTATATATGGCTAGTACATAGGAAGTATGTGTTGTAGCATATAGTATATATGGCTAGTACATAGGAAGTATGTGTTGTAGCATATAATACATATGGCTGGTACATAAGAAGTATGTGTTGTAGCATATAGTATATATGGCTAGTATATAGGAAGTATGTGTTGTAGCATATAGTATATATGGCTAGTACATAGGAAGTATGTGTTGTAGCATATAATACATATGGCTGGTACATAAGAAGTATGTGTTGTAGCATATAGTACATATGGCTAGTACATAGGAAGTATGTGTTGTAGCATATAGTATATATGGCTGGTACATAGGAAGTATGTGTTGTAGCATATAGTACATATGGCTAGTATATAAGAAGTATGTGTTGTAACATATAGTACATATGCCTGGTACATAAGAAGTATGTGTTGTAGCATATAGTATATATGGCTGGTACATAGGAAGTATGTGTTGTAGCATATAGTGCATGTAATTGGAAGATAAAAATTTCAAGACAATATTAATCAGCGTACAAGCTATCTTGTGCATGCTCGTCTGAACCGGTCCAACTATACTGCTGACAATCCTCTCATTGTATATCTGAATGTAGTAGACAGTCCCAATAGAGACGCTGCCGGTGATGTAGCCGTAGGATGCAAAGGTGCTGATACTAGTTGCCGCCAGAATCACCCACTTATACCATATCGGCACTGCCATCTCAGCCTGATTTATCTAACAAGCACAACATAAAGAAGGATGCACATTATAAGATTCAGCATGGGTATCTCTGAATATCAAAGCGAGTTTAACCCTCACTGGCACATGAAGTTACACTTGTCAGATATCTCATCATTCACTCCTGCTGAAGCAATAGCGAACACATAGACCTATTAACTATACTATTATTAAGTATAGTTAATAGGTCTATGGGTGAACATTACACAATGATTAACTGAAGAGGTTGTATTGTGTATATCACACTATATCATATATTCTGAAGTCAAGTCAACAGTTGCCACAAATCAAGTTTGCTTGCTGATAACCGGAGAAGTTGAGATGAGACAATACAGCATGTTCTGCACACCCTAATAACTTGAGTAGTTGCTGTCTAAATGATATTCAGGAAATAGCTTAAACTGCTGATACAAGCTGTCTGGTGTCTGATCATTCAAATTTTTAGAGATTTGACAACCAAGACATCGCAAAACAAGAACGCAAATAAAGTTTGTGTTAGCTCAATTCGACCAATAGGAGATTTTGGTTTTAAACTGAATGCAAGTAGTTAATGTATGATGTCACAACACAAACAAGTTTCACTTATGCTGCAGTCATTCTTCTGACCTGTAAATAGTTTAGTAGTCACAAAGAAATATACTAAACTGATTTGAAATATATTAACTTGACTATCTTATCAATTGATTTAGTTTGGTAGTTGAATGAAGCCTACTAACGTTTAGCGTAGATGCCAAACAATAGTGATCAGAAGGCTGGTGAGAAAGGCAGTTTTGGTACTGAGAATTGCACTCCTGTCCTCTTCTCCAATATATGGACAGCTAGTTGGTGGTTAGTGATGAGCAAGGAGTCAGATAGTTGGTAGCTAGCTGATCACAAGAAGACAAATAGTTGAACAGATAGTGGACAGACAATTGACGGTATATTGGTGCACAACAGTGTACAGTTAGTATGCTATTGGATAGATAGTGGCTAGATAGTGAGTAGATGGTGGGTAAATAGTGGGTAGATAGTGGGTAGATAGTGGGTAAATGCCTGCAAATACAAAGAGGCTGGCTGATAATCTGTAATAGCTGCATCCGGTATCCACACAAACATACCACAGCTGCCGGAAAGGTCAGCCCAGTCTATTGAGTAATGAGAGAAATAGCCTCTGGTCTAGGAAGGTATAGTTACACCTGAGTGTGTTGTTGATAGACAGAAATAGGAATGCTTCAGTTGGTAAAGTAGCATTTGAGCTTACCTCTACTAAGTTTGCTCTCAATAATAAGAGTTATACATATAATATATTATAGTTATACTTGTAATATATAATAGTTATACTCGTAATATATTATAGTTATATTTGCAATATATAATAGGTATACATACATTTCTTTCTTGCAGTCCAAAACAGCGCCAAATACTTTACTGATATGATTTGAATTTCACATTCTGCAGGATGAATGCATTGCGAAAGATGCTGTCATATGCTGACCTTGATTATGTAATCAAACCTTACACAGTTCAAATGAAAGGTCAGCGTTTTATAGCATTCTTAAATGCTCAAGTAAGGTCAAGGGCTTCATCTCATTCGTAGTTGTCGCAGCATAAGATGGACAAAGCAGTTTAAGGATGAAATGTCAGATGTCACATTGAGGCATAGTCTGCTACTTGTCTGGTCCTCAGCTACCCCTACAACAGGACTTGTTATTATTCATAGATTGATTTTTGCAACAATCTTTTACCGCGACTGGTAATATTTTTGCAGTAGTTTGAGTTAACTGTAACTCGTGTAGATTTGTCAGTTTTTAGGGCAGCCAGTGAGTGAGTCATTGAGTAGGTAGGGTGGATGGTTACCCTTCCTGTCATTGTGTAACTATCATGTAAAATCAATATTAGGAATAGTAGTAGCCTAATCATTTTCTGAAAGTGTGAATTTAAAATGATGAGTCTCTCTCCTGTCACACGGGTGCAACAGTTACAATCGTTGCTTGCAGTGTTTGGAAAGACCAACAAAAGCTGCGTAAGGTATGACCTCCGCCAGCCAAGGGCGTCACTTTACCTTCTGATAAAGCAAATATATTACAGAGTTGAAATAATTGTAAAGATTTCTTAGCCAATATGGATGGTCGTTCGATCAGACTTTGATCCCAAGGACAAAAGTGAGTTTGTTGCATGATATTCATTAGGACCGAGACCGTAAGAGAAGATGAGAGGTATATAAGATTTTTATAGAATTAGTGAGTCATGTATTGAAATGAATGTGTGTGTGTGTGTGTGTGTGTGTGTGTGTGTGTGTGTGTGCGTGTGTGTGTGTGTGTGTGTGTGTGTGTGTGTGTGTGTGTGTGTGTGTGTGGGTGTGTGTGCGTGCGTGCGTGCGTGTGTGTGTGTGTGTGTGTGTGTGTGCGTGCGTGCGTGCGTGCGTGCGTGCGTGCGTGCGTGCGTGCGTGCGTGCGTGCGTGCGTGCGTGCGTGCGTGCGTGCGTGCGTGCGTGCGTGCGTGCGTGTGTGTGTGTGTGTGTGTGTGTGCGTGTGTGTGTGTGTGTGTGTGTGTGTGTGTGTGTGTGTGTGTGTTTTATTTCACCTTTAAAGATTACACAATTGAATTAATACTCGAGACAAAATATAATTAACCAATGCGTGAAAAAAATAACAATAAGTAAGAAATGATGATGGGGCCCATTGCGAAATGGCAAAGCCAGTGGTACGCGAGCCCGAGTCAGCAGCACAAAAACCAGACCGTAACACTCACTCTCCAGACTGGAGATGGTGCCTCAGTTCCACCTTATATTTACCGAGACATTTTATTGATCTTATTGAATTAGGTAGTCGATTCCACAGCGCAGGTGTTGCAAAGTTTGAGGATCGTTGACCGGCTAAAGTTAGATGATTAGGTACGGGAAGAGAAAGTAATTGATGACGAGTATTATAAAATGGCAGTGCTGGATCACATTTTGAGTAAAATAATTTATGGGCTTGAATAAGCAACTTATATTTATGCAATTTATCAATAGTTAAAATATCAGAGGTTTTAAATAAATCGTTTGTTGGAAATCCAAATGGCTTACGGTTAATGATTCTGACAATTTTCTTTTGAAACTGTATTATTTTGCTAAGCTGAATTTTGGATGCATTGCCATAAGTTTCTATTGAATAGCATAATTTGGAGTGAATAAGTGTGTAATAAAGCATAATCAGCAATTTTTTTGGAATGAAAGCACTTATGCGGTAAAAGATGCCTGATATAGGCCGTAAATCTAATAAAAGCTTACGAGCGTGGGAAGACCAGTTCAAATTTTTATCAATTGACACTCCAAGAAATTTGACTTCATCAATTGCTTTAATAAAAGTGTTATTAAAAAGAATAGGCTGATCAAATTTAATTTTGCTCTGGTAATTTTTAAAAACAGTAAAACAGGTTTTGTCAAAGTTAATGGTTAATTTGTTCGTTTGACACCAATCAGCTAGTTTTTCAAGATCAGATTGGACTTTAGGTAAATCGTCGTTTAGGTTCTTTGAACTCATAAACAAATTGGTATCATCAGCATACAATATAGGAGTTAGATGAGTTAAACAATCACAAAGATCATTTATGTAAATTAAGAATAAAGTCGGGCCTAGCACCGAGCCCTGAGGTACGCCACAAGTCAAATTGTCAGCGTTAGAAAAAGTATCATTAATTTTTGTTGTTTGGGTTCGGCGGGTTAAATAGCTTTGTATCCATCTGATGGTTAACTCACTAAAATTAAATTGCTCTAGTTTTTTAAATAATATTGCGTGATCGATCGTATCAAAGGCCTTCCTGAAATCTATAAAAATTCCTATAACACATTCACTTCGGTCAAACGATTCTAGAATTTGGTTAGTAAAAGTTGAGATGGCATCAGATGTGCCTCTAGCTCTTCTGAATCCAAATTGGTTTTTATGTAAAAGTGATTTATTTTCTAAATAATCAACAATTTGTTGATTAACAAGTTTTTCCAATATTTTACTAAAGACTGGTAGAATTGAAATTGGACGAAAATTACCGCATTCATTTAAAGAACCCCCTTTGTGCAAAGGTAATATTTTAGCTTTTTTAAGTGCATCAGGTACCTTCCCAGTCTCTAGTGATTTGTTAAAAATCTTACATAAAGGGTAAGCAATACTCTGTGAAACCGATTTCATAAATTTTGCAGTAATTTGATCTAGGCCAGAGGCTTTGTTTGAATTTATTGTATCTACAATTTTTAATAAACCAGTTATATCGATGTATTGGAATTCAAAAGCTTCACCAGCATTATTTTCAAGCCACAATGCTTGATTTTGGATAGGGGGTTGAGGTACTAAGTTTACAAATTTCAAGGCCAGTCTTTTACCAATATTACTAAAAAAGGAATTGAGCTCATTAGCTTTTTCAACATCCGTTATGGCTAGTTCATCAGGATTAAGATAACAAATCAGTTTAGAAGGCTGTTTATGGCTATTTGTCTTTTGTTTTCCTAGAAGCTCATAGTTTACAAGCTGCCAAATCTGCTTTGAGCTGGTGCAGCTATTGAAAGCTTGCGAAAAATAATTATATTTGGAGTCCCTCAAATTCCTGCTAACATCGTTTCTAAGTTTGTTATATTGGCACTTCAATTTTAAATTAAGTGGGTTAGATTGAAGTTTTCTATGAAGACGATATTTCTTTTTAACGCTCAACAAAAGGTTTTCAGTCATCCATGGCTTTAAGAAAGTTTGATTAGATTTAGTGTTTACTGATTTTTGGTATTTACATTTCTGGGAACAATCAGATAATTTGTCAAAAAAAGCGTTATAGAAGTAATCGACATCATTTGAAAAGATTTTGTCCCAATTAGTGTTTTCAAGCATGATTCTTAGACTTTTATAATCAATTACAGGATATGAATTAGTAGTTTTTCGGGAGATGGGTTGATTATTTTTAAATTTGTGAAAAAATGAAAATGTGGGCAAGTGGTCACTAAAGTCTGCGCTTATAGTTCCAGATGTCACTGTCGGACTAACAAAGTTTGTCAAAATGTGATCCAAGCACGTCCATTTGTTTGAGGGCTTAAAATGGTGGGTTGCAATAGTTACTGACAAGTAGATAGAAACCCATCATCTCTTTAGACTGAGATCACAGCTTTTTTGACAAAAACAAGATATTTTATTGTTTTGACCAGTGTAGCATGCCAAGTCTTTTCTGAGACGAGTCATTTCATGAATATGTATATAAATACATCTTTATACGCAGCTATTTTTCTTTTTTATGTAAAACTTACATGGCAGAGCATAGCCTTAAATAGAACGTTAAATGGCAAGCTTGCTTTTGACATTTTCACTAAACTGAGGCTTAGCATTGTTGGTCCAAAGGCTGATGCGCTGTATAAGGCTCTCCCTATCAAGCCTTGTAGCTCTCTCTTGAGGGTTTGATCGTTGTCTCTGTGTGTTATTCTAATTCATTTTCATAAACAGGATAGATTGACATACTTGTACTATAAATTTAGTAGACAATAAATAGGTCACTAACAGTGTGACACAAAGATACTTCTATGAATTTCAGTAGAGAAAGAATAGGCCACTAACAATGTGACACAAAGATACCTCTATGAATTTCAGTAGAGAAAGAATAGGCCACTAACAATGTGACACAAAAATACTTCTATGAACTTTAGTAGACAACAGTTAGGCCACTAACAATGTGACACAAAGATACTTCTATGGATTTTAATAGACAACAGATAGGCCACTAACAATGTGACACAAAGATACATTCATAATGGATAAATGGGTCTCTACAGTAGCTCTCTCCCTCGTCTAATAACACCGAACAACTTTGGCATTTATTAATAGTGTAACGCAAACGTGTAGGACTAGTCGACTTTTGCTAATAGCTAACAAAACTGGTGATCCCAATGGAATCTTGGGTAACTTCATTATTCCATTTTCGTCTTGGCTCCTGAAGAACTTTCTTGAGGAAAGGTGTGAGTACGCTGGCAGAGGTAAGAAGTGCTGCTGATGCTAGGTAGAGAGCTGCTTTCTCATTGACTGTCTCCTGGATGTACACTGTAATATATACATGTATGTCTGTTCAATGTACACTGTAATATATATGTCTGTTGAATGTACACTGTAATATATATATATGTCTGTTGAATGTACACTGTAATATATATGTTTCCTGTATGTGCACTGTAATACACATGTCTGTTGTAGGGAAACTATAATATATATGTCTGTTGTATGTACACTGTAATATATATGTCTATTGTATGTATACTGTAATATATGGCTGTCGTATGTAAACTGTAATATATATGTCTATTGTATGTATACTGTAATATATATGGCTGTTGTATGTACACTGTAATATATATGTCTATTGTATGTACACTGTAATACACATGTCTGTTGTAGGGAAACTATAATATATATGTCTGTTGTATGTACACTGTAATATATATGTCTATTGTATGTATACTGTAATATATGGCTGTCGTATGTAAACTGTAATATATATGTCTATTGTATGTATACTGTAATATATATGGCTGTTGTATGTACACTGTAATATATATGTCTATTGTATGTACACTGTAATATATATGTCTATTGTATGTACACTGTAATATATATGTATGTTGTATGTACACTGTAATACACATGCATGTACACTGTAATATATATGCATGTACACTGTAATATATATTTCTGTTATAGATAGATAGAAAAACAGGTAGAGGAGTAGATAGATAAATAGGTAGATAGGTAGATAAGGAGATAAGTAGATAGAGAGCCAATATACGTCGGTTACCACCTGCAAGGAAAGGTACTCCTGCTAGTCCCAAACCATCTATAAGACACTTGACTACATACAGTCGCATCATTCTCTGGGGACTGGATAACTCTAAGGTCAGAGGAACAGCATTTCCTGTGGTAAAAGCTTTGAAGAACCCTATGATTCCAATTATGACATAAAGCTCCACTGTAAATGAAAAGAGAGGCAGTGAGAGGCAAAGGGTTTAGGAGTAGAACAGTGAAATTTAAAGTGCTGTTGAGAAGCATCAGCCTGGTCCTATCAGAAAACAAAGAAATGTTACGACAAGATGTCTGTGATGTCAGTACAAACACTCATCTCAACCACAGCCAGGCTCATAATCACAGTTACTATGACTTTCCACCGCCGTCAGAGTGACAAAACTATTAGGAAGTGGTATGATAATTAGACCACAGCTTCTGGATGTTCGGAACAATAAAAAACCAATAGTTTGAATGAGCAAGAAGGTCATACGTACAGCGTAAAGTTATGAGGTACAAATTTCCTTTCTAAACCAAAGAGCGATTAGCTGTTATTCTGATATAGGCAATACTCGAGTGGCCTTGTATTTAATTTAGTTATACATACCTTCAGACTTTATGAAAGTCAAGGTAAAGATGGAAATAGCGAGCACAAAAATGCTGACAGTTTGTAGCAAGACAGCACTGAACTCTGTACAGGCAGTCAGTAGAAGATAGACAACAGCAGAGATAATCTGTGTAATTCCTTGAACGGATAGAGTATTGGCTATCTGTAATAAAGAATATACACATATGTTTAATATCTCAGTATAACATGTTTAGTTATATTACATCAGTCACATGATATTATATCATAATATACTTACTATAATATATCTGTTCATATCCTCATATAGCATATTATATTTTGGTATTTTGTCATATAGTTTACTATGTTCCATCATATTACAATATTTATGACAAACTATTCTATGATGCATTATATTATGTTACATGTATATGATATGATATTATATGAAATTATATTTTATTGTACTAGAAAATCTCCTGTCATACAGCCCACGACCAAAGTGATATTGGAAAAAAGAAAGGGTACTGATGGTTGAAAATGCAATATTAGCAGTCAAATGGCACTGCAGTGCAATAGGATAACTGCAATGGTAGCTGCAATGGTACCTGTAATGTACTGGGTGTTATTATATACAAGAAACAGCAATAATGAAAGGAAAAGATTATATGTTTATATATCTCCCCCTGCAATAGGAGACATGCAATATTGGCCAATATTAGAAGTAAAATGCACTGATATTATTAGAATAACCATTATTATTAATATAGTAATAATAAAAAACCAACGCACAGTTTTGTTTACAATTCAAAACATCATAGCTAACAATATCAAGAAGTTGTGATAATTATATAGATTTTTAAAAAATCTATTTTAAAAAATGTTTGGTCATGACAAACAGCAATAATAAAAAGAAAAGATTATATGTTTATATCTCTCCCCCCCTGCAATAGGAGAAATGCAATATTAGAAGTAAAGTGCACTGATATTATTAGAATAACCAATATTATTAATATAGTAATACAGTAATAATAGAAAACCAATGCACAATTTTGTTTACATTTCAAAAGGTCATAGCTAACAATATCAAGAAGTTGTGATATTTATATAGATTTTTAGAAAATCTATTTAACAAAATTATTTAGAAAAAATAATCACAGTAACATATTGCCCATCATCGATGTTGTTAGTGTGACTATAACACTTCAATAGTCATCCAAACTTATAATTAAATATTGTGATAATCTCATAAGAATCGTTAGAAAAAACCATCATCGTCATTTCCTCTACTTTCACTGCTTTGGACATCAGTTAGAATACCAAAGTACTCAAAAGTTTCCAAAATGTCAGTTACTTTGAAATCGGCAGAAAAGAAACGATTATATTTCAGTACTTCTACGATAATTACAGAAACCTTTGGCAATTCGCCAATGCTATAGACTGGGGAAATGTGCACATTATTCTTTCATGAAATGCGCACGACTTAATGGTTCTATTCTGTGTCGCTCAGCGGTTCGTTTGCCGGTCTTAATTTTGATAAAAGCAAGGCTTGGCAAGTTTTAATAACGATTTTCGGCCAAATTAATGTCTATTTGTGTATAATCCGATCAGATGGGTAAGGTTTAGGAATATGTCAACAATTTTCAAAGACTTGGTAACATGGTAACATGGTATGTTTTTATGTGTTTTGTATCGTTATTATACTTAAACGACTCTACACAAAAATGGTTAAATTTGTTGATGAGATTTCGGTTCAAGGGTTTGCGACGTTGTTGATGAATAATTTTCGTGAGTTGTGTGCACATGCATTTATCATATAACTCTCAAACATTCGCTCCGCTCGTTTGGTCGTGGGATTATCCTATAAAATATTATACCTTATGATATATATGTTATATATTATACTATATTGTATTATTTTATATCATAATGTATTAAATAATGTGGTATTAACTTATATTATCTTATACTGCGCAATGATATGTTATACTCAATTGTATTATGTTATATTATTATATATTACAACTTTACTCTGTTATATTGTGTTACATTATAATATTTGATGGTATATGATTAAACTGTAATTACATGTATATTAATTAATATTATGTTATCTTATGTTATTCTACATTGGTAAGATTTTATTGTACTATTTTGTACTATAACATTTTATATTATATTGTATTTGTGTCATACTATGTTATATTGTATTATATTATAGTAGATTACGTTATATCATTTTATTTTACAACATGATTTATTTTTTTATTTTACATTGTAATCTATTTTATTATTTTATATTTCACTATATTACCAAAAATTATACTATGTTACAATGTAATTTATTATACTAAATTGTAATCTATCATATTATAGGCCTACTATGTTTTGCTATATTATACTAAAACCTTGGTCAGATACTAACCTGAGTCATATACTAGCCTGAGTCAAATACTAGCCTGCGTCAGATACTAGCCTGAGTCATATACTAGCCTGAGTTAGATACTAGCCTGAGTTAGATACTAACCTGAGTCATATACTAGCCTGAGTTAGATACTAGCCTGAGTCAAATAGTAACCAGTTGATGAAACTGAAAATAAATATGAATAAGCTATTATAGAGTTGTTCCTGATTACTCTTTCTGGTCGGCTTCCAGAGGTAACATTTTAGTCTTTTCATGCAAATGCCATAAATTTTAATTTTTTCAATTTATTAGTAAATTATTTTCTGTTTAATGCTTAGTCAAAAGAACTAAGTAAATTTTTACCAATGAAAATATGGTGAAAAATGACTATGACAATTGAACTAAAGTCTGCCATTGTAGCCACCAATAGATAAATCAGTACGCTATCATAAGGTAGCACTAGTTTTATCACTCTTTGCTCATGCTCACTCTTTGTAATGTCCCCATAGACATGCTCACTTTCTGAAATATCCCCATAGACATGCTCACTCTCCGTAATATCCCCACAGACATGCTCACTCTATGTAATATCCCCAGAGACATGCTCACTTTCTATAATATTCCCATAGACACGCTCACTTTCTGTAATATCCCCATAGACATGCTCACTATATGTAATATCCCCAGAGACATGCTCACTTTCTATAATATTCCCATAGACATGCTCACTTTTTGTAATGTCCCCATAGACATGCTCAGTCTAACAAACTATGTGCATGGTATATTATGACTATTATTAACATCTACCTGGTCATTAGTCAGTCCAAGTGTCCTTTCTGCATAGTCTCCCAGTACTGTGAAGCAAGAGTCAACACCGCCAGAGTACAAGCCAGAGACCACTAGCAGGGCTATTGACTGTAATAGTCAGGCAGATCTGATGAGAGATCAGTGAGCAAACAAAGCTGTTTATTGTGATGATATGAAAAGTTTAATAACTGTTGAATGGCTAACAGTTTGAAGGCTACCTCGGGTCTTCTCAAAGTCTGTAACATGTTATCATCCTTTGCTTCCTCTGAGTCTTCATCTAAATCTGATAGCTTTTTCTCTGAGAATTTAGTCCTCTCTTTGGAGCCAACCTCCTCCTGTCATTATGAGGAACAATTACAAATGGCCACAGTGTAAGTCGACATTAAGAACTTCAACACCTTACTCAGAAGCAACTGTCTGTGAATGCTTTCACTATATTTATCATAGTACGCATTGCAATTTCTCCGAAAGCAAGCACTTACTCCAGTAAGGCTTCTCTGAGACAGACGTATGTCCATATTGGTTCTAATAACAAGCTCGCTGCCCTCTGAGTCTGGGATGATGTAAATGCTGGATGATGCTCTTTGTGGGAAGAGCTGAAGCTTCTTGTTTTCCTTTTGGTGGTCTACTTGAAGAAGGTCCTTATCTCTTTTGACATATGTGAGACCACAGGCTATGTTGACAGTTAGTACACACCCTACAAGAGCATAGACTTGTCTTGGAGATAAACACACAAACCAATTCTATATTTCTGATTCTGTAACAGAAAACAAAATAATCCTACATCTTCATTAGTCTTTCATCTGATTGGGAATAAAACAGTTGTGAAAACTTTTATAATTATGCCGTAAACTACAGCATAGCATTTATTACATTAGTTAAAATAATCACGTCTGAAGCTCTGGGGGTCATTAACTAGTATGGTTGTCAGTTATGCTTACCGTAACGATTATTAAGCCATCTGCAGGCACGTAATTGTTTCAGTAAAGTTAAGCTTACCTTTTCTGGTTTACGAGGTAAGTTACTCAAATTCATTGGGTAAGTACATGTATATTATCACCAGTGCCACGCCAAGCATTCAGCTAGTCTATTATGTATACAACTTCCATGACATTCTACTTCATCGTGATAAGTTGTCAGATGTGTAGCAAAACAAGAACAGGTAACTGCACAATTATTCATAAATACTTGAAGCCAATTGATTGGTGCAGGTGTTACAGTATAATGGTCTACCAGTCTGAATGTCACGAGTTGGGTACTGTTGAAAGTTTTCTTTTATCCTAACCTTGAGTCCTGAATACACGTAGACGATGAACAGCTATTACCACTCATTTTATAGTAAAATATATTTTGTTTTGCTTTATTGTACACGAGTAAAATATTTGTTATTAGTTTTATTTTGTGGAATAGACTTTGCTGTTTAAAAAACATAAGCAAATCATTGTAACTGAATATGGAAGATGTGCGCTCCTTATCAACTTATTGTAAAGTTACCGCAATCATTGTCTATAAAACCTGTCAACTTAGTCAAAAAAAGAGAAAAGTTGTTGGGGCAAACCGATAATACTGCAGTTATGGTACAGCCCACAAATCAAAAAGTTAAGTCTATTTTTTCCTTTTTGCATGGCCAAAGGAGTGAGTTTGAAAAGATATTGGAACAGATTAAGTAATTTAAATGTATTTTACTGTTCATTTAGCATAAAATCCCTACAGCGTAACGTAAACGTTCCTGGAACGCATTATTTATGTTGTAGGAGTGCCTACTGTACTTATATATTATGTGTTTGGTCTCTAATGCGGTGTTTTTGTCTGCAATTGCAGATAAAAAGACAATAACACCAGATAAATATCAAACATCCCCAAAAAACATAATATACCAAGCTGAAGTAACAAATAAAACTGATATAAAAACAGAATCATACATTGAATTATGTACGACAGAATGCAAATCCAAATACAATAACCACAGCGTCAGTAAATTAGAACAGTAAACAAAATTAGACAGCATTTAATAAATACATATGGAATTTGAAAGACAATGACCAAAGTTTTGAGATACATGCAACTTGGATAATAAAAGCACTTACCCAGCCCTACAACAACAGAACAAAAGGTTGCTGTAATTTATGTCTATTAAAAGATATTACATAATATTCAAACGAGAATTAGCAACACTAAACAAAAGGGATAAATTAATATCAGCACGCAGGCAGGCACGGAGTTATCATTTCAAAATTTTATAAGCACTGTCCCTACACCGCGCCATCTTATCAAAACCATCAGTGACAACCTAACCAATGCCAAACACAAAGCAACATTGCAGCTGCCGCAAAAAGACTTTAGTTAAAAATTGTCTAATAATATACATATACTAGATATATATATATATATATATCTTATTTATATATACAAATCTTAGGGGTTGTTGTCTGTCTGTTTGTTGGTCTGTCGTTTGTGTGTCCAGTTATAGCGATAAAAGCTTAGAAATGAAGAATCTGCTTTGCACTAGATTTCAATTCGGAACCTCCGAGTTCAAATTCAATGCACCTGTTTAGCGTGCCTGTCTGCCAGCCTGCAGACAGGCATGCTAAACCAAATTTCTAGACTACGTATCCAACTGATCATAGTGTTGAATAATTGTGAACATACTTATTACATCAGATAAAATACACATTATGACATTGTGTGATGCTTAATGTCACACAAGCTGGCTTCATGGCTCACGGCTCAAGGCTCTTATTATAATAAGTTTAATAATATTTATAAGCAAGCTTAAGTTACTAGCTTAAAGGTTGACTTGCAACAAAATTCACATTACAGTTATTTGATATGAAAAGATTCACCATGTCTTACTCTGTTGTGTTGTAGGTGCCACATATGTGGAAATGTGATTACAAGCTCTTAAAAGCTCAAAAATGAAAAGCCGCCGTAGATTGGAATCTCTTTATTTCTCTGACGTAGTCATTACAGTTTGGTTATTGTCTTGTCACGTGATGTTCTCACGTGAACTGAAAAGCCAGTATAAAGCTCAATATAAAACTTATCGTAGCAATAGTTTATGACAAACACTCCGGGTTTTACTGAAGACCCCGTATCAAATATAGATACTCGCTCCTTTACAGTTTTGTTTCGGCTTGATCTAATCTTCAAGTCGTAATCTGATCACGTGACCCAATACTTCGCAAATAGTTTTTGCAGCACTTTTCGATTATCACAGGTGACCAACAGGCTCATCTTGTTTATCAAACAATGATATGTACTCCTTCAAAGTAAGGTTGAAAAATTAAATGAATTTTTACGGTAAGTTATAAGATATCAGTGCTGAAAGTGACTGCATTACAATGACGATAAAACATACGCGTAAGAACAATAGACATGGTTTTATTGAATGCGTGAATTATATTTGTGAAAATATTTCGTCGAATAAGGTTGCATGAAAGTGTGAACAGAAACCATCTACCACAACTACGTCACATTTGAGCCATTTTGGAACGAGAATCCAAACTACGGCAGTCTTTGTGGCTGCGATAAACTGTTCGTTTTTTTAGCTTTTAAGAGCTTGTAATCACATTCCCACATATTTTGCACTTACAACACAACAGAGTAAGGCATGGTGAATCTGTTTATACCAAATAACTGTAATGTGAATTTTGTTGCAAGTCCACCTTTAGGTTACTCAAACTAACCAAGTTGTTTTCCATTGTCTAATTAGTCAACATAGCCAATGGTAACTGCATTACCTGCAACAGTTTATAAGCTGGTTTAATTACCCATGCAACAACATGCATTCATCTAGTATACAATGTATATATCATATATATGATACATAATATATATTTACAAAAATAAATTAAATCATGAACACTATGTCAAGGTTTGAGTGTTACAAATCTGCTAGAGAAATGTTGTCGGAACCCCTTTTAACCAGTTAGGTTGGGCCCTGATCTAAACAGCTAAGTTGTTTGAGGTTTATCACAACTATGGCGTAACTTTGGTGTTCTTGTTAGTCTAGCTGTCATCTCTAGTAGGGGCTGTCATGTAGTTCCCAAAGCGATGCACAATAGCCTCACTCCAACATCTTAATTACTGAAACTGTTGAAAGGGTATTGACTGCCACACCACTGCTAAAATGAAACACAAAGGGTGCACCCTGACTAAGATGGAGATAAAAATGCAAGTTGATAAACTCACCTATAGTAACGAGAGCCAGTTGCCAGGTCAGAGCAGTCATCAAATATCTCCAGAGTTGAGGGGCCACTATTGTAGCTAAGAACAACGACAAGCAGGTGGCACCAAACGGCCCGATCTGTTTGCCTGGAAAATGCTCTTTTATTATGTTGGTAGTGGCTACGTGTACCATCCCACTTCCAGAACCTTCAATATCGGTACATTTTATAAACTTGGTAAATATGAATCGTTTAATGCCGAGGAAACATGCTGCCAGATTTACCTGAGACAATTCCGGTCAGCAACAGCGCTTGCCATGAGGAAGAAGTGACGGCCGTTAAAGCTATCCCTCCTGAGAGAAAAATGCCTCCTAACAGCTGCAGCCACTTGCTACCCAATTTCTTGTGTAGGTAGAATGAGGGCAAGCCTAAAACACGGCTGAATATATAGTTCTACTGCTGAAAATGACCTGTTTGTTACTTATGTTCCTAGTAAAATTTAATGTTCTCTGGTGAATAAATAGTGGGTCCAACGATGGTGTAGTATTAATCATATGACATGCTAAGACGAACATTGAGAGAATATTTTTAAGCTAAAACATTAAAAACCCACGCAACTGGATAGTACAGGTGCTTTGCAATCTTTACGCATTTGGTAATTATTCATCCAACTTTTTCAAATTGTTTTATAGCTTAATAGGTTGAGATGGATAGATGCTACCAAAGTGATATGACAAGCATTATTGAATTAACAGTTGGACAAGTGAAAACAAATTTCTGTTAACAGCCTTATGAAAACTTAGCTTGCCAAGTTTGCTAATACATGCCACTATGTCAATAGCTACACATTTCTACACATGTGTCACTATGTCACTAGCTACTACTCTCATGCTAATATTTCTACACATGTGTCACTATGTCACTAGCTACTACTGTCATGGTAATATTTCTACACATGTGTCACTATGTCACTAGCTACTGCTGTCATGCTAATATTTCTACACATGTGTCACTATGTCACTAGCTACTGTTGTCATGCTAATATTTCTACACACGTGTCACTATGTCACTAGCTACTACTGTCCTGCTAATATTTCTACACATGTGTCACTATGTCACTAGCTACTGCTGTCATGGTAATATTTCTACACATGTGTCACTATGTCACTAGCTACTGCTGTCATGCTAATATTTCTACACATGTGTCACTATGTCACTAGCTACTGCTGTCATGACAATATTTCTATACATATGTCAATATGACACTAGCTAAACATGTCTTGTGTTTATGTATATATATGGCTGGTACATAAGAAGTATGTGTTGTAGCATATAGTACATATGGCTGGTGCATAGGAAGTATGTGTTGTAGCATATAGTACATATGGCTGGTATATAGGAAGTATGTGTTGTAGCATATAATACATATGGCTGGTATATAGGAAGTATGTGTTGTAGCATATAGTGCACGTAACTGGAAGATAAAATTCAAGACAATATTAATCAGCGTACATGCTATCTTGTGCATGCTCGCCTGAATCGGGCCAACCATACTGCTGACAATCCTCTCATTGTATATCTGAATGTAGTAGACAGTTCCGATAGAGACGCTGCCGGTGATGTAGCCGTAAGAGGCAAAGGTGCTGATGCTAGTTGCCAACAGAATCACCCACTTATACCATATCGGCACTGCCATCGTCAGCTATGGCGATTAGAATGTACAGCAATCATAAGAATCATGGTTGAACCAAAATAAAATGTAGTTTGTAGCCAATGTCACAAAATGCTGTCAAGTTCTGTATGTTCAGACAAGATAGTAACTCTTTCATGTTGTGAAGTGATTGCAAGTCTAGCTATTGCCTAGATTTATACATGTCACTCAGTGAGTTTAACTGATACACTGACTTACCCCTATCTTTAGTACTCCTTTATACATGTACATGTCACTCAGTGAGTTTAACTGATGTACTGACTTACCCCTATCTTTAATACTCCTTTATACATGTCACTCAGTGAGTTTAACTGATGTACTGACTTACCCCAATCTTTAGTACTCCTTTATACATGTCACTCAGTGAGTTTAACTGATGTACTGACTTACCCCTATCTTTAGTACTCCTTTATACATGTCACTCAGTGAGTTTAACTGATGTACTGACTTACCCCTATCTTTAGTACTCCTTTATACATGTCACTCAGTAAGTTTAACTGATACACTGACTTTCCCCTATCTTTAGTACTCTTTTATACATGTCACTCAGTGAGTTTAACTGATATACTGATTTACCCCTATCTTTAGTACCCTTTTATATATGTCACTCAGTGAGTTTAACTGATGTACTGACTTACCCCTATCTTTAGTACTCCTTTATACATGTCACTCAGTAAGTTTAACTGATACACTGACTTACCCCTATCCTTAGTAGCCCTTTGTAGATGTCACTCAGTGAGTTTAACTGATTTACTGATTTACCCATATCTTTAGTACCCCTTTATACATGTCACTCAGTAAGTTTAACTGATGTACTGATTTACCCATATCTTTAGTACCCTTTTGTAAATGTCACTCAGTGAGTTTAACTGCTTTACTGATTTACCCATATCATTAGTACTCCTTTATACATGTCACTCAGTGAGTTTAACTGATGTACTGACTTACTCCTATCTTTAGCACTCCTTTATACATGTACATGTCACTCAGTGAGTTTAACTGATGTACTGACTTACTCCTATCTTTAGTACCCCTTTGTAGATGTCACTCAGTGAGTTTAACTGATGTACTGACTTACTCCTATCTTTAGTACTCCTTTATACATGTCACTCAGTAAGTTTAACTGATGTACTGATTTACCCATATCTTTAGTACTCCTTTATACATGTCACTCAGTAAGTTTAACTGATGTACTGACTTACTCCTATCTTTAGTACTCCTTTATACATGTCACTCAGTAAGTTTAACCGATGTACTGATTTACCCATATCTTTAGTACTCCTTTATACATGTCACTCAGTGAGTTTAACTGATACACTGACTTACCCCTATCTTTAGTACCCCTTTATACATGTCACTCAGTGAGTTTAACTGATGTATTGACTTACCCATTGCTTTAGTACTCCTTTATACATGTCACCCAGTAAGTTTAACCGTTACACTGACTTCCCCTATCTTTAATACTCTTTTATATCTGTCAGTCAGTGACTGTTTATTCAAAGAAATGCTTTGTTTAATTTAAGGTGCGCCCAAACCTTTTCATCATTTTAAATAGTAACAGGCGTGGTGGAAATCTGCACAGATTTGCAATGAGTTGGCTGAGCTTTAACAAGATAAGCTCTCATACATAGCTATAAATTTTGCAGATTGTGATGGTCTGGTGAGGGTTCATATGTGTTATATGTACTATAGCTATGTTATACTATGTTTTTATAATTTATTTGCAAACAGTGAAAGCAACAAAGAGAGGGATGGGGAGGGAAAGAAAGTGGTGAAAGGGCAAGAGGTAGGAGGAAGAGAGGTCAGGAAGTAGAAAAATCCAATTATATGTGCTGTTTGGAATAGTAAAAAAAGTTGGAACCAATTACAATAGAATGTGTGCTAATTTTGGCAAAAAACTAAATACTTAAAAACGTAAACATTCAGCCATTCACAGTTTTGGCAAAAGGCTAAATACTTAAAAACGTAAACATTCAGCCATTCACAGTTTTGGCAAAACAAAAATTTTCTGGAAAATATTTACAGCTGATCTTTCGCAAGAAAAACAAAAAACTGTGATAAACTAGGCAATAGATGGAAAATATAAATATTACATCACTCCCTCTCTCTCCATAAATTATCTGTGTCAAAAGATGACCTCAATACCTCACTTTAACCATAATCTTGTTATTTATTTTGTAATCAATACTCTATTTGTATTTGATGCCAGTTCAGCAGAGGTCACCTTAGTCAATGGCATTATAGCCGGAAAGTTCTGGTTTTTAAGTAGATAAACGTTAAGTTGTTTTTTACAAGTATTCAAATAATATTGGTAGCAGTTTAGGCTGTGTTATACTATTGAGCTGTAGTTAAGGTTAAACCATCTCCAATAAATATGTCTTCTTAAATGGCTTCAGTTAATAGCTTTTTATTTGAGAATATGCATTTTATATCAAGTCTTGTGTTAAAAATACTTAAACCATATCTTCAATCTATCTGACTATTAATTACATTCCTACTTCCCCAAAAAAACCACTGCACCTTATACCAGACACCAACACAGTTGCCAAGTTACAATATAGAACAGAGTTATGCAAAAATAGCTTTCTATTTCAAAACATATAAATTACTTTACTATTTTCTGTTTTTGTCTAATGGTCTAATTTGCATTGAATGACATGAACCAGTGTAAATAAACTTATTATCTATTTATACATGTGTTTTGCTCAACTCTGGTTTGACCTACTGCATATTGTGGTGTAGAGCAGATAACTCCTGAGTACAAAGAGCAAAAAACATTTTTGTTTCATCAATCTCAAAAGAGGGAAGATCAAAAGATCCCTTTCAAGACTCAGTTTACTTAAAGCTATTCTGACTGAGTTTCAGGCTATTTAAGAATATTCTAAGGCTCTCCCTCTCCCCAATGTAGTGATGCATTCTAATACGCACTTACCTATAACATAGGTCTAATACATATTCTAAGGTTATCGTTTACTTATATTTATACCACAGAATATTTTTGAAACTTAACTTTGCTTGATTTGCCAAATAAAATTGCAACACAGAAATGAGTGCCGTAAAACAAACACATGAAAGCTCTGGTTCAGACTTTACAAGTACGTATTTTGGTTAAATTGTAACAAAAACTTCAATTTATGTTCTTTTTAAAACTGGACTGACAGAAATACCCACAGTTGTTTGGGTCACTTTCAAAAAATGAAATTTGCATATGGCTTCAAAATCATTATCACTCCTAATGAATATACTGTAAACACCAATCACTGGATATACTTTGAAGTTATGTTGTCCTGTTCAATAAAAAACTATAAATGAAGCTGACAACTCAAAATATTTCCCTTATATACCTTTAAAAAAACTTAGAAATATCTTTAAAAATCTGGAGTAGGTAATTTACCTAAGGGAGCTGCTAAAACTATTCTTGCATTATGAAAGGTGGCTGATTAGCTCAGTTGATTGAACATCAGTCATAGGATCAAACCCTGTAGTGCGCAACTTTTTAGTCATGTCGTCGCAAAATCGCATGTAGGCCACGACACACCATATGAGTGGTGACACCAATACCTTTTTGTGCCTAAAGTCTGGAGGTTTGCTAAAAAAGTCACATGCAAATTTTCAGACAAACTGTTTAACTAGAAGTTAGTTTCCAGAGAAGACAGATAAATAAAAACAAATCATATATAGATAAAAAGTGGTGTATTTTACTAGGCTACAACCAGGCTTATACGTGTACGTCTCTTTAAGACTTAGATACAAAGGTAATGAGCATTTATGGTGCACAAACGAAGCATTCTTACTCTCCAGCTGCTTTCAAAAGTTGCCACACTTGTCATCATGTTACCGTAAAATACAGCAAATGTTTAAATATATTCTACAGTTGATCACCACTAAACATACAGCAAAATCAAACATCTGCAAAGGCTTAATATTGAAAGAACGCTATTTATAAATTTTATCATAAATTAAACCTTTGAAATGTAAATAAATGACAAACCGAGCTCAAATGTTTAAGTCCTGATGTTATCAGAGCAAAACCAAAATAAACGAAGACATATAAACATCAACAAACTTACGACTGGCTGTAATATGACAAGTAGATGCAGGTGTCAGGCAGTTTTAAATGGTTTGCATGATTAGGGTAAAACTGAAGTATATATTTTCTTTTTAAGAAATGCAATCCTTATTAGTTGTCATAGTTACGCACAAGAATTTTTGCTAAGTTGATGTACATTCCACAATAATAAACATTGATATTTATTAGTAAACAACTGAGGAATTGTAGTCCTGCTTATTCACATAAGATTGCAGAGAAGAGATTCTGTAACGAAAGGCAAGGCACAGAGAGCATATAATTCATGAGTCAGTGTTGTGTCCATTTCACTGTAGTCACAGGTGGACAAACTACAGATCTATAATACGGGAGGGGTAAAATATGCATTGGCAAGAGCTGCTCACGGCAGCAGATTAAATGTAACCAAATAGAAAAAAAGGAGTGAAGGAGTGAAGGAATAAAGAATTTTGCGGTATATAAGAATTCTCTAATACAACAAGTTTGGAGGTCAAGAATAGTTTGAATACAGTTTCTTTGTAACACAGGCTATAGATTAGTAGGTGGTGGAAATTGACTAACCCTTCAATAATCCCTCAATGGCAGAAATTATAGATGTATGCAAATGCCCGTGCGTACATGTGTGCAGGTGTGGCCATGCACGCGTGTGCGTGCCTGTGTGCATGCCTGTGCGCGTGCCTGTGTCTACATATACATGTATGTATAGCTGGAAGACATGTAGTGAGTAATGATCCTGGAGTTGTTTCCCCCTTTGAGGCAAGAGTAAGGCGTGCTCAGCTTTAGCATTTCCTGAAGGAATTTAGATAAATTTCAAGAATAACCCAGCGAAAGTTGCAATACTAAACACACTCCGGGCTCTGCTTGGCTGGACTTAGCTCTTAGCTGGCACCTCTTAGCTTTAACTGAGATCATTCAGTTACACTTCAGTGTGTTCTTATGCAGAGTTGAACAACTTTATCACTAAATTAATTGCCTTGAAGACTAAATGAATTTTAGAGATGAAGGTGTAGTCTGTCTCTGCAGGTTGAACCAGTTGTCTCTGCTATCTGTAGATGTGATTGTCTATATACAGTATAAATTGATTGACAAGTACAAGCACAGATTACATGTGAAATAACAACGCTGCTCTAGCTAAAGCCTGATTCTCACCTCACCGTAAGGAATGGCGACGGTGCAACCGGTGGCTGCCTGCGTTGCTGAAAACCAGCCGGATGGCCAGAGTCGATGACAATTTTTCTGCTAGCGGTGGTCGCCAGCAAAGCTTAGCAAGTTGAACTTTTTTACGGTGCCAAGCGTATGTTGTATGATGTCGCCGGTAGTGCAATTTGTGCAGCGGCGACTTGAGCCCCCAGAATGTATTGGGTGTACAAATTCCACAAGGGGTTTGACTCAAAAATTTAGCAATACGTCAACTACCATTCTACCATACTACATTTTTTTTGTCTTTTTTCCCGGGGATAAAGGAATTTATATGACTTTGACCTACACAGAGAGAAAAAAATGATTGTAATTTGATTTAGCCAGGCTTAAGATTTAATATTATGTTGATAATGATCTAAAAGTCACTGTTACCCATAACACATACCCATACTGATTGAAAAATGATTTGATAATGATAATTAATGGCAAATTAATCAAGAGCTGGAGTAAATAGTGAGTCTATCCTACATTCAACTGACAACTCAAACTTCAATCACAACTGATCATTCTTAAATCAGTGAAGCAAAATGAAAAAGTCAATCATATGACACTGAAGATTGATTTAATTATGATCGCTAATTAATTGTTGACAGCCAGGACTATCAAAATTCAATCAGATACTTTCTCATGAATCTGTTTTAAATCATTGTTAAAATAAATCAAATTTCAAACAGTTGCCATTTAATATTGATTCCACAATCCACAGCAGTTTAGACCAAGAGTTGTTCCCACTTTAATCTGGTTACACATATTAAATATTGTTAAATTGTTCAATTGTCTTTGTATGAAATGCTTACAAGCATTCAATTTGCTAGAGTCTAACGCTATAAAGTTGCCGTGTGAGCTACCATAACAATTGTTTTTCTCTGTATATTCCAAATATAATAAAAGTTCAATAAGTTTACATCATTTCTATCATCTGAATTATTTTTTATTCTTATCTGACAAAAAATCACTAACGATCGCAGGATCAAATAACTTTTATTTTACCATTTTAAAATTTGAGCCTATGTTGACTAGGTTTTTCAATTTTTATTCTTTTCCAAAAAGGCACGATTTTTTTAGCTTTTAGCACAAAGCAACGTCTCTCAGATAATCGTTTCATATTGTAATTCATCGACTAATATCTTGTTGATGATATTTAAAACTTACTAGCATTCACATCCTTTGTTTAACGCTACTAGACGACAGCTTTATAAACGTCTACTGAAAGCGACGTAAAGTTCATTTCTCCATGCAACCGATAAACGACATTAAAACGATAAACGGTAAATGACACCCTTTCCCCAGCCCAAGGGTTGAAGTCAAGCAAAAATGACGTGAATTCCAGGATTTGAGTTTTAAAAAATGGTACTGCCATGGCAGAAACCGCAGTATAGAAGGATACGGCCCTGCATGGCAGTTTAGTGAACTGAGCTAAGAAATGCAATGCATTGTATTTTGAACCGCATCAAGCTGGGGTTAGTTCATGAAATTATCTGTTCCCTAATTGGAACTAGACAGAAGCATTGGATTTGAACTTGGTAGTGGAAACTAACAGTCAATAAATAAAAAGTACTGGACATCCTTCCTTGCTGAGATCTGGGCACTGCCCCCTTGATTGATTCATATGAACAATTTATACATTTGGAGAATTATAAATATATTCATTCGTCATTTTGTTCAAACCTAGCTAGATATTCTCTCAAGAAAGGTTTTCAACATGGCATTGTTGAGTTCACTGAACTAAGGTTCCTTTGCACAACTTTGCAGAAATGGTGTGTAGCCAAACACCGTTTTTGGCCCAAGACTGCTTTGGTCTGATCGCTGGGGTAATGAAATGCTGGAATAAGACTACACAACAGAGTAAATTATTGAGAATTTGGTAATTGCATTAACCTTTTGCCTAAAAAATGTAAAATGGTAAAATACGAAATTTCCTCTAGCAACTTATCTCATCATAATATGTTTAGCTTGGATGTCAAAAGTCTAGTAATATAAGGGCCAATACTGAGATCTCATTAATAAATCCAGACCACCATATCATCGACTTAGCTGCACAGACTGCAGCAAGTCATATCTCGCGTTCTACCAGCAACACAAAATTGAGCTGTCATTTACAAAGCTGTTTATTAACGAGCTTATGCAGAAGCAATGAAAGCTCTTTAGGCATGCTCTCTATCTAATGAATCCAATGAAATAGCTGGCCAAGGACTGACATGATCAACTTGCAATAGTTGTTTTAAATTTTCTATTAAACCTTGGACTGTTGTAGTAAGGAAATAGCTATGATCAGAATGTTGTTGAGTTTCAAATCTGGAATAATTGAAAAATTGCCTTATTGCATATTATTGGTCTACTCTGGAATGTTAACAGTATAATTATTATTATTAGACTTCTTTGATATTGAAAAAATTTATTTTGAAGCAATTGAAATTTCACAAGCATGACTAAGTTGTGTACATATTAATAATTAGAGCTTTGTATATATTCTTCTTGATAAACATAGAATTGTGTTGTGAATCTCTTGACTAAATAGTTGTACATGTAAAACCAAGTAAAATTATAGTATCACACCTTTTCACACTTGCAGAAAATTGGAATGAGCTACAATAAAAGAATGTTGAAAACAAAGCAATCAGTCAAACATTGCTTTTGTAGACAGTTTTAGATATAATTGATATCAATGGTAAAAACCCTCTAATATTATTGGTTTTATTGTTTTATTTATTATTTAGTTTTATTGTAGCCTAAGCTCAGCCTGTCTCAGGTTAGTTGCAGTTGATATATTTTTATATACATGCTAGATGGTAAACTCATTGGCAGTTATGCTACAGCCTTCCTAATTCAGCGAGCCCAATACTATCTACTAGCCAATGCCTAAAACCTCTGTTGGATTGTGCATAAAATGCTATCTTCCACAATCTTCTACTACAATTATCTAATACTATATGATTGCTTATTTATAGCATGGTTATACCTTGTCTTATTATTAACAGATGCTATGAGTTACATAACTTAATTCAATGATGGGATTTATGTTGTATATGAAACAATGACGCTGTGAGTTATTGGGAGTGCTTGCTTTCAGTATGGGCCAGCGCAACAACTAGAGCGACCTGGTAATATTACAACCACAGCTGAGAAGAACATTTTATAGACAAGCATTTAGTTATTATTGTTGGTCACTTTGTTCTTTTAGCTATCAGGATGTTTTGCTGAGCACTGTACACTATGATACCAAGCAGCCATAATACTAGTATTCTGTAATGTGCTTTTGCAGTAGAAACAGGTAGTTGAAACCACCCCTTGACCGACAGCGAAACTCATGATGCCTTGAAATGATTATGATTTAAATGTAAATTTCTATATGGCTTGGCACTTCAATTATGGTGGCCTTTTGAAAAAGTGGTTTTTGGTAGAGCTTATTGTATGTCAGGTTTTGAAGCAACTGAAGCCATTCTCCCATTATCAATGAAAACAAAAATAAAGTTTCAGCTAATCATACAAAATTATTGTGCAATGCAGTCACAGTTGTTTAACCAATGCTTCATGGATATAATTAATACTATTTGAATGATGGCTTCAAACAACCCATTCAATAGCCATTGTCTGACTCAAATCTCCTAATTCCACTTCCTAATTCAACAAACAAAATGTAGTTTGTGGAGTCGAATATAAGTGAATAGTATAGTATTAGTTGAGCCATCTGTAAGCTTTCTACTAAAGCTAAAATGATGAAATACTAGATTAAATTACTACATTACACTTATTTAGGATGTTTTGCCTTGCTTGATATCGATAAAATACACTTATTACCAGCGAAACATTTGGTTAGGAGCTATGATCTGGCAATTGTTTTCACTTAATCTGATACATAGAAACCTTTAGTGTATTTTATTTTACTGAGTGAAGATTGATTTCTCCTATTAAGTTGCATCGTCATTTGTAGTGCTCAGAAAATCTGTAATCTGTATGTTTATTTGACTTTTGTAAGTGTTGCTTAAAACATGGAGTTAAGGTGGTTATATGTGAGCCAAGGGGGTGGCCATGGTTTGCCATGAGCTGACATTTATTCACAGTATCATATAGATGTCGATTTCGCTGTTTATTGGTGCTATACAGTATATACACAAAATTTGATTTCCATGGTAATAAGGAAAAACCCTGATAGTAATGCATTCCTAACACCGCACATCTTCGCCACTGTTGCAACATCTATCTGATACTCAACCCAACTGAAATGATTAATTTATCCATAATACAATATTCAGTATAAGATAAGCAATTTGTTTTTAAGTCAACTCAAGTAGCTACGCTACACATATTGCGTGGTGGGGTAGAGGCACGGCTCTTTCCCTCTCCAAGAGAGCCTATCCAGACTAACTCATATTCATTATGTCTTTTTTTACTTATGTTGACATCTTGGGGTTTTTTAAATTCTCTGTATTCCTAGCTTAAAAATACAAACTAAAATCATTGCATTCGACGGTTAACTATTATTCACAGTATTTTTGCTCAATACATGTACAACAAATTGGCCATGCCTTGCTTTAAAGCTATAAAAACCCAATATCTATGATGATGATAAGCGGCTCAGGCGCTGGGCAGCCTATTCATCGCATTGACCAATGAAAACAAGGGAGGCATTTTCAAATCATCCTTGTAGAATTAAAGCTGGCAATGGTCATTTTGCACTTGATACTGTTAAAGCGATCACCTAGTAGGATACACAACACAATAGACAACTATTCAGATAATTACAAAATATATCGTAGTGACGACATAGACAATATTGAAGCAAGTAACCATGAAGAGCTTGTGCCATCTGTGCCATCACACTTTCTGCAGTCATTTGGATAATCAATCGTGAAAGCCTGCCATGGTGAGTTTGTATAACATACAACATGGCACTATTTAGCCAAAAATTTATCATAAATGTCATACTAATGTTTCTGTCACTAAGCAATGTAAAATTTCTGAGAACTACATCATTGGATATCACAAAAAATCATAGAACACACGCACACCCCTTGGAGCAAGAGTAATGGTGGCTGTATTGGGATTTTTAAGACTATATTCACAATCTCAAATCTTTTATAATTTAATGTATATTGTCTGTTGTTTAAAACATATAGTAAAATATTTAACCTCACAGAAACAACAGAACAACTATGAAGAAATTGCTCACATATTCAACCAGAATATATCATTTAAATTTTTCTATCAATTTTAGACCAAGGCGTCGATGAAGATATTTTTATAGAACTGATGGAACACCAGCTGGCCAACCTTCAGCCTAACATGATCTCAAGAACTCAAACTCTCCTTATTAGGAAACAGAAGGAGTTAAAACGAGTAAGTTGAAAAAAATTAATTCAAATTGTAAGAGTATGTTGAGTAAATCAATATTCCCCATTGAGTTAGATAACTCAGAATCATTAACGCAAAGTTAGATAACTCCTAAACATCTACCCTACCTACCCACATAACTATATTACTAGTTGTAGCCAGAGCTATTAGTTATGACTTGTATTATTATCATCACCCAGACCTTAACACAGAGTTAGATAGCTCCTAATCATTGACGCAGAGCTAGATAACTCCTAATCATTTACCCTACCTACCCACATAACTATATTACTAGTTGTAGCCAGAGCTCTTAGTTATGAATTGTATTATAATTATTACTCAATCCTTAACACAGAGTAAGGTAACTCCTAATCATTAATCCTACCTACCCACATCACTATATTGCTAGTTTTAGCCCATTTACATGAGCTATTAGTTAGGAACTGTGTTATTACCTATATGATTTTTACCTTTGTACCAATTATTACCAATTTACCTTTGTGGTTTTATAGGTGACAAGCTTGATGATGAAAAGCAATGTGTTTTGAGGGACAAGTCGACAGCCACCAGCCTGTTTATGGAGAGACTTTCGCAAAGTACCTTGGATGAAACCAGCAGAGGAGCCATTGTATTGACAAATGAACAGGAATGCATCTACCTGGTTTTGCCAACGGGAGCAGTGTTCCTGATGGCAACTGAGGTAGATGCATGTCTGGCCAATGTTAAGTGTTTGTTTGTGGTTAACCAGAGGTACCACATCCAAGCCCATTCATCAGTTGGGGTTCTGGTGGAACGTCTGTTACGGCTGCTCTCATCATTGATGACAACAACCTCTGCATTGCAGATGGGACTTCTTTAAATGATGGGGATAGTCAAGAAACAGCTTCTCTAGAACTCCAACTGATGGTATCTCGGCTGGTGTCGCTAGTACTCAATTAAAATATTTTCTCTTTTATAATTATTTGTAAACATTTACATGTAAATACTTCATTGCAAAACAGTTCATTTTTAACCTTTTTATTCATATTATAGCTTTAAAGTTATCATAATATATTTTGCTTATACATATATTTAACCTCAGTATTTCATGAAAATAAAAATAAGAAGTTCATAGTAATCAGTTCACTCAAGTGTGTAATTGTCTTCTCCTGGTATAAAATTACAATTTTATTGTGATTTAAACAGACAGTACCATGAGTGAACAGGGAGCATCTATAGCAGCACAGCACTGAATCACAGAATGATTTAGTTTTGGTTATTTCCACAAAAAGCATCCCTGTACAACAACTCGACTATCAATCATAATATGATTGAATAAGCCCTATTATACCTGTACCACAGCTCAACAGTCAATCATAATAGGATTGAAAAAGCACTAGCAAACCTGTACAAAAGTTCGACTATCAATCATAATATGATTGAAAAGGCACTAGCAAAGCTGTACAAAAGCTCAACTTTCAATCATTATATGATTGATCAGGCACTAGCATACCTGTACAAAAGCTCAACTTTCAATCATTATATGATTGAACAAGCACTAGCATACCTGTACAAAAGCTCAACCATCAATCATTATATGATTGAAAAGGCACTAGCAAAGCTGTACAAAAGCTCAGCTATCAATCATAATATGATTTAATAGCCACAGTATGCGTTGGCATAGGTAAATCATTATTAAATGCAAATTAAATCAATTTTGAGTACAGTTTTGTCACCCTGAATTTAGATTTATTAATGATTTAAAATTCAATCAAAATTTCTCTCTGTGTAGTCACATCCATTATATTTTAATTCCATGCGTAAAAGATACTATAATATATTGTCTAGGAGCAAAAAAATCCTTCATTGCGTGATCACCACCGATACCATAGGCACTGAGAACATAGCCTCGTCGGATATCGTTGATGATTGCAGGCACACCGCCGGCTGTTTACAGTGGGGTAAGAACCAGGCTTAAAACTGTTACATTATTAATATCTATAATCCTGGACATATTTTTGTCTTGAACAAACCATTTAACAAATGACCTTGATTTTTTACTATATACAATTATAATATGAGCAACACTATTGTTTCGATTACAGTATGCTAAACTCTCTTTTGGTTCAAGAATTAGCGCGGAATTGAAGCAACTAACTTGTGTCAACTTTTAGTAGAAGTTTCTTGTCATCTTTTTGAATCGTGCCGAAATTGTGAGTTCACAGAATGAATAAAAATTTTCTTAGAGAAATCAAAGGTTCTTTAAATGGGATAATTGACTTGGAGCGATAACAGAGTTTATACTAAGATTAGCCGAATTCTCGTTGCACGGGTAATAAAATAATTACCTAATGAATTTGAGTTACTTGCCTGGAAAGCTAGATCTTTACTAAAATATTTGCTAAATCAACACCCACATTTTGGCTATCAATGGTTTTGACCGTTACGCATAACGGTCAACAGTACTAGTTATTTATCTCGCTTGAAGCGCGAGTATCTTAACCAATGTAATGACTATTTGTCCAAGGACTCAATTGTATTCTGTGTAGCTTAATGGTTAAGTTCGTCGCCTCCAGGTCTGGCGGTTTGGAGACTAAATCCAGTATAGTGTGGATATTTCATTGCTGGATTCTAATTACTATAACCGGACACAGGGTTTAACAAAAAGACAAACACTGAGATTTATATATAGAGATTTAGATTCTAACATGAACATACTTGGCCTACTAAAATATCTTCAGTCCCTAGGAGCTGTTTACAAGTATTTCTGACATGAACATACTTGGCCTACTAAAATATCTTCAGTCCCTAGGAGCTGTTTACAAGTATTTCTGACATGAACATACTTGGCCTACTAAAGTATCTTCAGTCCCTAGGAGCTGTTTACAAGTATTTCTAACATAAACATACTTGGCCTACTAAAATATCTTCAGTCCCTAGGAGCTGTTTACAAGTATTTCTGACATGAACATACTTGGCCTACTAAAGTATCTTCAGTCCCTAGGAGCTGTTTACAAGTATTTCTAACATAAACATACTTGGCCTACTAAAATATCTTCAGTCCCTAGGAGCTGTTTACAAGTATTTCTGACATGAACATACTTGGCCTACTAAAGTATCTTCAGTCCCTAGGAGCTGTTTACAAGTATTTCTAACATAAACATACTTGGCCTACTAAAATATCTTCAGTCCCTAGGAGCTGTTTACAAGTATTTCAGTAGGTAGTGTTTTTATTACCCAGGCGATACAGCACATTCATTCAGTTTAACTATGTATGAAATTATGTGTTTTTGTATAGAATTCGATCTTCTGATGATATCAATTATTCATTGAGTTCTGCTGAAGCTTTAACACACAACCATTATCTGTTACTATGCTCAAATGAAAAAGCAAAATTTCCAAATCTTATGATCTGCTCTAGTATCAGTTGTAGTAATGCACTTGCATACCAAAAATATACACTTGTTTTATGCTTTTATAAACATGATACCCTTTCATAATTTATTAGCAGAATGAAAGTAAGCCCAAGTTAATCAGATCTTCCAGATATTTAGTAATAATGACTAGAGATAAGACAACTTCGCACGTTGAACATTAAATTTCATGTTGCCTGTTTATAATCAACTCTACTAGTCACTAAACAGATATGGCATTACATACCTCACTATTTCGAAACCTTTCAGCTGTCCTGCTGTTCACTCCAATATCTTTTTAGTCTCCGAAAGAGACCAACAGTACAGATCTCTAAGTATTAGTCTATTTCCAAGTACCTTAGACACCTGACTTGTACAGCCTAAAATCTCGTTTATTTGATTGGCTGGAGTTGACTTTTCTGAAGCCTATGACAGGCTCAATCCGTTAGCCCTAATTGATAAAATGAGAAGATATGAATTTGATAATAATTCCACGACCAAACACGAGCGAAGCGAGTGTTTGGGAGCTTTATGATAAATGCATATATGCACACAACTCTCAAAAATTATTTATCAACGACCGTACCTAAACCCTTGTATCGAAATCCCATTCAAAAAGTCAACCATTTCTGTGTGGAGTCGTTTAAGTATAATAATGATACAAAACGCATATAAACCTATTTAAAAATATTACCAATTTAAGTCTTTGAAAAGTGTAGACAATATCCCAAAACTTACCCATCTGATCGGATTATACATAAATAGAAAGGTTAATTTGGCCTAAAATTGCCATTAAAACCTGACAAGCTTTATTTAATCAAAATTAAAACCGGCCAACAAAACGCCCAAAAAGCCGTGCGACAGATGGTAGAACCACAAAGCCTTGCGCATTTCACAAGAAAAACGTGCACATTTCACCAATCTATGGCATTGTCCAATTGTCAAAGGTTTCTGTAATAAACGTAGAAATACTGAAAATTAATCATTTATTTTTTGCCGATTTTAAAGATAACCCTGACATTTTGGACACTTATAATGAACACTCTGGTATTTCAACTGATATCAAAAGCAGTGAGAGTAAAAGAAATGACGAGGATTTTTTTCTAACGATTCTTATAAGACAATATTTGATTATAAGAATAATTATTCGATTTTACAAGATTATTATAAAATTTAGTTATAAGAATAATCATTCGAATTTACAAGATTGAAGTATATAGTGACCGATGGTTTGCAATATGTTACTGTTATTATTTTTCTAAAGATTTTGTTGATGATACTACGGCTGTGCCCAATATCGCGGCACTGCCAAGCCGTTTTAATATTTGCAAAATTAAGTAATAGGCCTACATTTTCTTATAGATATACAGCTATTTCTATGACAACCAGCTAAAACCTGTTTAGATTTTTAAATTCAGCATCACTTTTTGGATATAAATACAGAAATGTAGATAAATATCACAACTTCTTAATATTGGTTGCTATGACGTTTTGAAATGTAAACAAAATTGTGCGTTGGTTTTCGTTTCTCAAACTTTAACACCGGTTTTCTCAGAACTATGTTTTTGCACTAATGGTAAACATGCATTCAGTTTATTGACCATAAAATCTGCTGTAATTAAGCTGGAATCAAATTTTTTTTTGCAAAATAACTGAGAGTTTTCTCCTTCTGCTAGTGTAGATAACTCTAAATCTCACACACCTAACTTAACCATGGTTTCTGTGACATGACCTATTTCTTTATTTTGCTCCAGTTTGCAAAAAACTTCCAGACACACACATGCTTGCTTTCTGTTACAGATACTAACAAAACCATTCTACATTCGACACAACCAACTTTCAATCTGTGTATATTACATAGCAGCTTGTCATTTTACTTCTAATATTGCATTTCTTCAATTGCAGGGGAGAGATATAAACATATAATCTTTTCCTTTCATTATTGCTGTTTGTTGTACATAATAACACCCAGTACATTACAGCTACCATTGCAGCTACCATTGCAGTTCTCCTATTGCACTGCAGCGCCATTTGACTGCTAATATTGCATTTCTCAACCAGCAGTACCCTTTCTTTTTCTAATATCACTTTGGTCGTGGGCTGTATGACAGGAGAATATCACTTTGGTCGTGGGCTGTATGATAGTGGAATATCACTTTGGTCATGGGCTGTATGACAGGGGAATATCACTTTGGTCGTGGGCTGTATGACAGGGGAATATCACTTTGGTCATGGGCTGTATGACAGGGGAATATCACTTTGGTCGTGGGCTGTATGACAGTGGAATATCACTTTGGTTGTGGGCTGTATGACAGGGGAATATCACTTTGGTCGTGGGCTGTATGACAGTGGAATATCACTTTGGTCGTGGGCTGTATGACAGGGGAATATCACTTTGGTCGTGGGCTGTATGACAGGGGAATATCACTTTGGTCGTGGGCTGTATGACAGGGGAATATCACTTTGGTCGTGGGCTGTATGACAGGGGAATATCACTTTGGTCGTGGGCTGTATGACAGTGGAATATCACTTTGGTCGTGGGCTGTATGACAGGGGAATTTCTAGTAATAATAATGGGCACTAAGTGGCATTTAGTAGCCTGTTTTAAAAGTAACTGTACTGAGCCTGTTCAATATTGACTCAAGCATAGGCACACCATGAGGAACAAACCTGAAGACAACTTAATGGCTCGACTATTGTAATTAATTTGAGAGATGAAAAACACCGTTTTATGATTCGGATGATACTAGTTTATATGCGCTCGTATCTGGCCATAATAACCAATTTGCTATGCACCATGTTTAGCTGCAGTATAGCTTGAGAAAATATTTTACAAAAGGTTGGTGAAACACAACTCCTTTGCCTTGCATGCCATCAATTTATTTTGACTGAAGGTGACTGTATGTATGCTGGAGTTATCTGCTCAATACTAAATCTAGAGTTTAAACTAAGTATATTTATAAGTCACATGCTTCCTCCTTTATTGGTGTAATGATATTACATATCAACATAGTCTCAATATTGAAAACGAAGCTCATTGCACACTGAAAGAAAACCTTAAAAAGTGTTTTCCAGTTTGAAACTAATCACTGTTTCCGCTTTTGAGTGCTCTCGAGCCCTTTGGCATTTCTTAATGTGGAGTTGTGCTTTCACAATTAGAAACACTTATTATGATGATCATGCAGAGGCTTCTTCTTTTTTTCCAGCTTAGAAAGGGTTTGAACTTATTTAAGAAACACCAAGCAGTTTGTAAGAGTGACCTCTGAGCTATCGAGGCAAAAAGGTAATCCCCTTCATTTAGAAATACAGTCAAGATCCTGAGGCTATCTCTAAAGCCTATCAGGTAGGCTCACTGCTTTTGTGTGTTGTAAGCTACTTTGTCCTATCATGCAAGACTTTCATCCTTGACCATCCAGCTCTACTCCTTTAATAGATTGTCCCACTTTCAGCTTAAAAAGACAATAAACCTGGTAGGTCCTTAGTCTAATGAGTGAGTCAAGTTTCAGCTGTGTAAACAACTTCAAGAATAAACACGTTTGTTTGAACTCTGCTGTCTTTTCTAAATAATCAGATAACATGGCTGTTCTCTGAAGAAGGCACAACAGAAAGTGGGTACACAGATAGCAGTATGCTGATAAAAGGAAACTGAACAGCAATTATGGGAGTATATAGAATTGTGCAACGATTACATCACAAAAGCAGATAAACTTTAATAATACTATTAGGTGCAGGAGCTGTTGTCCCCCGCAGCACTAAAATCCACATGTTACATTCACAATAAGTCGAAACATTGTTTTAGTTTCAGAAACACCCTTCTTGAAGCACGCTATTACAAAGAAATCCTTTAATGATGTTTACCCAGACTAAAGAATGGAAACTATTTAACAGGTTGAAGGCAGCACTATCAACTATTTTATTAAATGGAGCACCTGCTGCAAGAGTCAGAGTATCAAATGAACTTATGCATTGTCCCATACTCTGTACATATTGCAGCAGACTAACTGTTCTATTGTATAATTATTTGTATGCTATCCTTGAAAAACTCAAATTCAGTGAGTGAAATTATTTTCTCATTAACTTGAAAAATTGTGTAGATGGGGCATAATTCCTATATTGTCTGTGCTTGAAAAACTTTGTCTCAGAAATGACTTTCCAGTGCATAGATATAAGGCATTGATGTCTCTCTATGGGGTAGGTATACAGTATACATTATACACCGTTGATGTTTTTCCAAGTGATAGACATGGGGCATATATGACTGACTGTTCGTGGGATAGGCATAGTGCATATATGACTGTCTATGGGATAGGCATAGTGCATAGATGACTGTCCATGGGGTAGGCATAGGGCATATATGACTGTCTATGGGGTAGGCATAGATGACTGTCCACGGAATAGGCATAGTGCATAGATGACTGTCCATAGAGTAAGCATAGGTCATATATGACTGTCTATGGGGTAGGCATAGTGCATATATGACTGTCCATGGGGTAGGCATAAGGCATATATGACTGTCCATGAGGTAGGCATAGTGCGTAGATGATTGTCCATGGGGTAAGCATAGGGCATATATGACTGTCCATGAAGTAGGCATAGTGCATAGATGACTGTCCATGGGGTAAGAATAGGGCATATATGACTGTCTATTGGGTAAGCATAGGGCATAGATGACTGTCCATGGGATAGGCATAGTGCATATATGACTGTCCATGGGGTAAGCATAGGGCATATATGACTGTCCATGAAGTAGGCATAGTGCATAGATGACTGTCCATGGGGTAAGCATAGGGCATATATGACTGTCTATGGGGTAAGCATAGGGCATAGATGACTGTCCATGGGATAGGCATAGTGCATAGATGACTGTCCATGGGGTAGGCATAGGGCATAGATGACTGTCCATGGAGTAGGCATAGGGCATAGATGACTGCCCATGGGTTAGGCATAATGCATAGATGACTGTCCATGAGGTAAGCATAGGGCATATATGACTGTCCATGGAATAGGCATAGGGCATATATGACTGTCCTTGAGGTAAGCATAGGGCATATATGACTGTCCATGGGGTAGGCATAGGGCATATATGACTGTCCATGGGGTAAGCATAGGGCATATATGACTGTCCATGAAGTAGGCATAGTGCATAGATGACTGTCCATGGGGTAAGAATAGGGCATATATGACTGTCTATTGGGTAAGCATAGGGCATAGATGACTGCCCATGGGATAGGCATAGTGCATATATGACTGTCCATGGGGTAAGCATAGGGCATATATGACTGTCCATGAAGTAGGCATAGTGCATAGATGACTGTCCATGGGGTAAGCATAGGGCATATATGACTGTCTATGGGGTAAGCATAGTGCATAGATGACTGTCCATGGAGTAGGCATAGGGAATATATGACTGTCCATGGGGTAGGCATAGGGGATAGATTAAACAAAAAGCAATCCAACAGCATTTAGTCAATAACAAACCAAAAGATAATAGAATTATTAGAGCTCTGAGGAACTGTAAGAAGTTAAGAGCTGAGCAGTCAGCTATCAGGTAACATAGCTGATGAATTCAATAGAGTCTTGGGTAACTTCACTTTTCAACTTTTGTCTTGGCTTCTGAAGAAATCTTTTTAAAAAAGGTGTGAAAATGCCGGCAGATGTGAAAAGTGATGCTGATGCTAGGTAGAGAGCTGCTTTGTCATTGACTGTCTCCTGGATGAATGTCTCTACTGTCTCCTGACTAATATCAAGCTCTTGGCTTTCGTCACTATTAGCCCACCCAATCCTTCATTCTGAATTCAGAATACAATCGGAAACAACCAGAATTAGTCTAATTTAAAAGTACCGAAGTAATTTTTATTATAGCAAGAGCGGCGTTTATCCATCTGTCTGAGGCAACAGTTGGCGGTTAGAAAAAAATTACATTGGATGGGTTTTGAACTCGTAAATAGTGATATCACAAGAAGACAGGATTGTAAATAGTTGGTAGTCTTATGAGATGTCAACAGTACTTTCTCATAATAGCGTCAGGTCCATTCAGCAAGAATCTTGGCTGAGAGAGCTGAAGTTCTCTAAGTTGGTAATAATTACTGCTTATTAAAGAGACATATTAGTGTTTACTGGAAGCTTCTGATGTCCATAGGACAAAATTACCTTCACCTTTTAGATAGTAGCTCACCTTCAGACTTGATGAAGGTCAAGGTAAAGATGGAAATACCGAGCACAAAAATGCTGACAGTTTGTAGTAAGACAGCACTGAACTCTGTACATGCAGTCAGTAGAAGATAGACAACAGCAGAGATAATCTGTGTAATTCCTTGGATGGAGAGAGCATTGGCTATCTGTAAGTAAAAAAAAAAATCAATATATACATAATACATGTGTAATATCTCACTATAATATGTTTAGTTATATTATATCAGTCACTTGATATGGTATTGTATCATAATATACTTACTATAATATAATATATCTTTTCTTATCCTATTAAAATCTAATGATTTTTGGTCATAATAGTGTATTTTACTATGTTATAACATATGGTTTAATTGGTCTAATAGATTTAATTGCTAAATTGGTCAAGGCCAACACGTTTCACGCGAGCAATTGTATTATCTCAAGTAGGAATAGCCTCTACATTCTTTCTCTGTTTGGTCAGACAAAGTACCAAACAAGACGGTGCGGTATCTCATTTTTACATTTGTACCAGTATCAAGAGGTGTCAGTATCAAGAGGTACCAGTATCAAGAGGTACCAGTATCAAGAAGTACCAGTATCAAAAGGTACCAGTGTCAAGAGGTATCAGTATCGTCGTATTCAAAGTTTTGATAGATATTCTTTGCTGGAACACTAACCTTGTTTATACACACACTTCTATGGTTAACGAATGGTTATTATTAATTCAACCTATTCAGGATTTTTATTTTGTTTTCTCAGTTCGTACTAATTGTATCATTACCAAGTCGTTATTATTGTAATCACAGCTAAACCAACTTAATTTAGCTATTACTTGCTAATTATTTCACATTCACATTTAAACACTATTATAGTTGTTTTATTTTGTTTCTCAATTTATTTGACCAGCAGCAAACATTTTTTAGTTACAGTTTCGAAAGTTACAGTTGTTTGACAAAGTTTGAAAACTTTTGCAGTTGTTTTATTTTTTCTCTCAATTTATTTCAACTACACAAAACACTTCTCTTATGATATGAAGTTTGAAAGTTAGAATGGTAACTTTTGTTATATGTTAAATGAAAAAAAGTTTTTTGTGCAAAGACTTTTATTGCCTGGGCAATGCCTGGCATTCAACTAGTATAACATATGCTATGCTATATAACGTGTATATTACATGATATTATACAGTATTATATAATATGATATTGCAATTTATTATATTATATAGTGATTTATTATGATATATTGTATTGTACTATATTATATCAGAATTTAGTAAATTAAATTATGTTTTTTATGGTATATTATACTTAATAGCAACAAATTAAAAAGAACCACAAACTGCAATTAGGCATGCTTCCATTCCTCACGGTTCCGTTGCAACTGGGCTAAGACTACAAACTGCAACTGAGCATGCTTCCGTCCCTCACGGTTCCGTTGCAACTGGGCTATGACCACAAACTGCAACTGGGCATGCTTCCGTCCCTCACGGTTTCGTTGCAACTGGGCTAAGACCACAAACTGCAACTGGGCATGCTTCCGTCTCTCACGGTTCCGTCGCAACTGGGCCAAGCCAAGATCACAGAATCGTTGCTGGTGTAAAAGTGCTCTTAGCTACCCACAACTAAGGGATTAGTAACAATAAGGCTGGTTGCAGTGACTGAAACCTTTACTAAAACACCTTGATGCAAGCTGTAGATTTGTGTATTGTTTACCCTAGTTAAGGTAATTTTAATATATATTTATTTCAGCTTTGACCAGGCATTTGTACAATAATTATACTTGCGCCTGTCTCTATGCACAAAATGTTCAGCGATATTGTATACATGTATTTGGACGTGCAGTAAGCTCAACTGATACAAACCACACTTACCTCAGCATCTTCACTCTGAGACAGAAGAATATCTAGGTTGGTTTTATTCAAATCCTGGTCCCATTCCGACCTGTCTGCAGCTGTATAAATGCCAGAAAGCTTTTTCACGACCTACCTATAATGATGAGAGCGAGTTACCAACTCAGTGCAGTCATTAAATATCTCCACAGCTGGAGCACAACCACGGTAGCCAGGTTCAAGGACAAACAAGCGGCACCAAAGGGGCCAATCTGCTTCCCAGGGAAATATTCTTTAATGATGTTGGTGGTCGCTACATGAAGCATACCGCTTCCAGAACCTACAGTACATACATACAGGTCCGTAATACATGCACATACATAATCCATAGTTAACTGGTGCTGTAGTAGCAATGTAGTAGTAAAAAATAATAACAGTAATATATTGCCCAACATCGGTCACTATATACTTCGATCTTGTAAATTCGAATGCTTATTCTTATAATTAAATCTTATAAAATCGAATAATTATTCCTATAATTGTTAGATATTCAGACAGGAAGTTCTCTTTATTTAATCAGGTCAAGGTTACAACAATGTATAATAACAAGGTCAAGGGCATTCAGTATAATAATAGAGTTAGTAGAATAGTAGATGAGCTAGTTATGTACAGCCAACAATAATTAAATCTTATAAAATTGAATAACTATTCTTATAATTATTAAATATTGCAATAATCTCATAAGAATCGTTAAAAAATTATCATCGTCATTTCCTTCACTTTCACTGCTTTGGATATCAGTTGAAATACCAAAGTACTCATAAGTGTCCAAAATGTCAGTTACTTTGAAATCGGCAAAAAAGAAACGATTGCTTTTCAGAACTTCTACGTTAATTACAGAAACCTTCGGCAATTGGACAATGATACAGACTGGTGAAATGTGCCCGTTTTTTTTGTGAAATGTGCACGACTTAATGGTTCTATTCTCTGTCGCTCGGTATTTCGGTTGTCGGTCTTACTTTTGATAAAAAATAAGGCTTGTCAAGTTTTAATAACGATTTTAGGCCGATATAATCTGTCTATTTATGTATAATCTGATCAGATGGGTAAGGTTTAGGAAATTTTTTACAAACAATAAAGACTTGGTAACATATTTAAATAGGTTTATATGTGTTTTGTATCGTTATTATACTTTAACGACTACATTGAAAAATGGTTAAATTCATTGGTGGGATTTCGGTACAAGGGTTTGCGACGTTGTTGATGAATACTTTTCGGGAGTTGTGTGCACATATGCATTTATCATAAATCTCCCAAACCATTGCTTCGCTCGTGTTTGGTCATGGGAATAGTAGTAGCCTAATCATTTTCTGAAAGTGTGAATTTAAAATAATGAGTCTCTCCTGTCACACGGGTGCAACAGTTACAATCGTTGCTTGCAGTGTTTGAAAAGACCAACAAAAGCTGCGTAAGGTATGACCTCCGCCAGCCAACGGCGTCACTTTACCTTCTAATAAAGCAAATATATTACAGAGTTGAAATAATTGTAAAGATTTCTTAGCCAATATGGATGGTGGTTCGATCAGACATTGATCCCAAAGACAAAAGTGAGTTTGCTGCATGGTATTTTATGGGACAAGACTGTGAGAGAGAATGAGAGGTATGTAAGATTTTCATAGAATTAGTGAGTCATGTATTGAAATGAATAATGACAAGTGGATAGAAACCCATCATCTCTTTAGACTGAGATCACAGCTTTGTTGACAAAGCTGATATTTAATAGACAAGACTGTGAGAGAGAATGAGAGGTATGTAAGATTTTCATCGAGTTAGTGAGTCATGTATTGAAATGAATGTAATGACAAGTGAATAGAAACCCAGCATCTCTTTAGACTGAGATCACAGCTTTGTTGACAAAAACAAGAGATTTTATTGTTTTAACCAGTGTAGCATGCCATGTCGTTTCTGAGACGGGTCATTTTGTGAATATGTATATAAATACATCTTTATACGCAGCTATTTTTCTTTTTGATGTAAAACTTACATGGCAGAGCATAGCCTTATATAGAACATTAAATGGCAAGCTTGCTTTGGACATTTTCGCTAAACTGAGGCTTAGCATTGTTGGTCCAAAGGCTGATGCGCTGTATAAGGCTCTCCCTATCAAGCCTTGTATCTCTCTTTTGAGGGGTTTGATCGTTGTCTCTGTGTGTTATTCTAATTCATTTTCGTAAACAGGATAGATTGACATACTTGTACTATAAATTTAGTAGACAACAGATAGATCACTAAAAGTGTGACACAAAGATACTTCTATGGGTTTCAGTAGAGAACGATTAGGTCACTAACAGTGTGACACAAAGATACTTCTATGAATTTCAGTAGAGAACGATTAGGCCACTAACAATGTGACACAAAGATACCTCTATGAATTTTAGTAAAGAACAAATAGGTCACCAACAATGTGACACAGAAATACTTCTATGAAATTCAGTAGACAACAGATAGGCCACTAACAATGTGACACAAAAATACATTCATAAAGGATAAATGGGTCTATACAGTAGCTCTCTCCCTCGTCTAATAACACCAAACAACTTTGGCATTTATAGTGTAAGACAAACGTGTAGGACTAGCCAACTTTTGTTAATAGCTAACAAAACTGGTGATCCCAATGGAGTCTTGGGTAACTTCGTTATTCCATTTTCGTCTTGGCTTCTGAAGAACTTTCTTTAGGAAAGGTGTGAGTACGCTGGCAGAGGTAAGAAGTGCTGCTGATCCTAGGTAGAGAGCTGCTTTCTCATTGACTGTCTCTTGTATGTACACTGTAATATATACATGTATTTACTAGCGGAATGCCCGGCATTGCACGGGTATTAAAAATCAGCTTATATACAATGAGAAGTAATGTAGTTGCCTGCCACTTGCTATTAGTGTGGCACATTTTCAATGGCTAATTTGAGTAAACTTACTAATAAGAGCTAAATACTTGCTCTCTGTGACGCTATGTAACACAGCATAAACTTTAAATTTAACTTAAATCAATTTAACTTACTAAAGATTACTTACACGAAGCTAAGCTTTAATATTTTACAAAATTTACTTTAGTTTTGTTATCGTCTTGAATTTTTATTACCTGTTTGTGTCCAGTTTGCTTCACTTTCACTATAACTTTTAGCCGACCTTATTAAAATGTTTTTCAAAATAATTCGAAAAGAAAGACCGTGCAATATTGTCGAAACTCGAATTTCAAAATTAATTTTGTGAGTGCCGTATGGCGGGGAAAATGCTGTAACGGTAGGCTGAAAAAACTTGGCATTCCACTTTGTAAGGCGAAAAACTGTAAGGCAGGTAAGCCATAACCCGGGGGTCACTGTAAACATGGCTGTCATATGAAAACTGTAACATATATGTTTTTTGTATATACACTGTAATATGTATGTTTGTTGTATATAAAATGTAGTATATGTTTCCTGTATATACATTGTAATACATAAGTCTTTCGTATGTACATAATAATAATAACATACGAGTATATAATATTACAAGCAACTTACATATATATGTTACATACATGTTGCTTCAACATACATATATATTACACATTTATCAAACAACATACATATATAGGTAATATATATGTACATGTATGTTGTTTGTACTCATATATATATATATATATATATATATATATATATATATATATATATATATATATATATATATATATATATATATATATATATATATATATATATATATATATATGTGTGTATATATATTTATATATATTCCAATGTAGTGTGTCAAAGCTGCCAGATAGTGCTCAATGAGTGGTCAGAGCTTAAATATAAAATTTATTCATGTAAAACCTTAGATAAAAAACAACTTCATTACTATTAGTTTCATGTCTGTTACGCAGACAATCATCAGATAAAATTTTTTTGGTCCAACTGAGTTATATATGTAAGAGAGGTGTAATTACTATAACGACTGATAGCTATGTAATTGCATTTCGTAGTGTGTATTTAGTAGAATGCCGGCATGTGGAAGCTAGCTCGTTACGCTTGTTGAGTGAGCTCATTTCTGGTTTTGTGAGGATGATGTACTTTTCTGATATGCACAGGTTACAACGCTTGGTGGCTGGGTCGTATGGCCTTGCGTGTTGAACGATTTTCCATTTAATTATATACGGTGTGTTCAGGCCTTTTAGCTGCCAGATGTAGTTACTAAGCTCGCCGAACTCCTCCAATCAGCATTGAAATTTGCATCGAACTACGATAACATTACAGCTGAGGACACAGACATCATCATGCACACCAAACAATCAGTATTATTCAATGGAAATACAATGTGGGGCAAAAGGGGAGAAAACTCCCATTTTGACGTGACAATGGGGAGTTACGATGGAGCAGAAACGTGCGAATTAATTGACTCATTCTTACTACACGAGATCAGTAAGAAGCACAGCATCAACCTAGGACTGTATAGTGATGACGGTTTAGCAGTAACAGGATCTGCACCCCGCCAAGCCGAAAAAATAAAAAAGACCTCTGCCTTATATTCAAGAAGCACGGACTAAACATCACAGCCGAAACCAACAAAAAAGTGACACACTTCCTAGACGTCACCTCCGACCTAACAACTGGGAAATACTCACCGTACAACAAACCCAATAACATCCCGTTATACATCCACACTCAATCCAACCACCCACCCTACATTATAAAGCAGCTACCTCAAGCAATCAACCACCGACTATCAGCAATCTCATCCCATGCTAATGAGTTCAACCGAGCAGCACCACCGTACCAGCAGGCATTGACAGCAAGCGGATATACACACCAGCTGCTATATACCCACCATATAGCAGAAACGTGGCAAATAACATCGGCCAGACATTCATCAAAATATTAAATAAATCTTTTCCGAGCAATCACCCTCTAAGAAAGCTATTTAATAGAAACAACACAAAGATTGGCTACAGCTGCATGCCTAACATCAAACAAACCATCAACAATCACAATAAGAAGCTCTTGAACAACGCCTCGACGCACCCAGCAAACAACAAAACATGCAACTGTCGCGCACCAAATGAATGCCCTCTCGGAGGAAACTGTCTTAGCAAGTCGCTCATTTACCAAGCTGTAGTCACCGCAGACGACGGTAGCAAACCTACAGAAAGTTATATTGGCCTCACAGAAAATACCTTTAAGACACGACTCAGCGGCCACATATCATCTTTCAGGCACCAGGACAAGCAATCTGCCACAGAGCTTAGTAACTACATCTGGCAGCTAAAAGGCCTGAACACACCGTATACAATTAAATGGAAAATCGTTCAACACGCAAGGCCATACGACCCAGCCACCAAGCGTTGTAACCTGTGCATATCAGAAAAGTACATCATCCTCACAAAACCAGAAATGAGCTCACTCAACAAGCGTAACGAGCTAGCTTCCACATGCCGTCATTCTACTAAATACACACTACGAAATGCAATTACATAGCTATCAGTCGTTATAGTAATTACACCTCTCTTACATATATAACTCAGTTGGACCAAAACAATTTTATCTGATGATTGTCTGCGTAACAGACATGAACCTAATAGTAATGAAGTTGTTTTTTATCTAAGGTTTTACATGAATAAATTTTATATATATATATATATAAAAAAAAAAAAAAAAAAATTGTTTCCTCACCCCGGATACCCCGTATGGGTGGTAAATTCTGCTCTAACTCGGGTCTCCGACCCGAGTTAGAGCAGAATATATATATATATATAAATTAGTTGTAAGTATACCATAGTATGCGTTTTCTGTTTAAACATTGTCATATACATGTCATCTTTAAAGACCTAAAGTACACAGTTACACAGAGTACACAACTTCTGGCATTCAACTAATATCATATACAAGTCACTGAGATGGCCTCAATTCAACTGGCACTTCATTTAAATAGATAAACAGATAGATGAGTAGATAGCTAAAGAGATAGATGAGTAGATAGATAAATAGATAGAGAGCCAATATACATCGGTTACCACCTGCGAGGAAAGGTACTCCTGCGACTCCCAAACCATCTATAAGACACTTGACTACATACAGTCGCATCATTCTCTGGGGACTGGATAACTCTAAGGTCAGAGGGACAGCATTTCCTGTGGTAAAAGCTTTGAAGAACCCTATGATTCCAATTATGACATAAAGCTGCACTGTAAATGAAAAGAGAGGCAGTGAGAGGCAAAGGATTTAGGAGTAGAACAGTGAAATTTAAAGTGCTGTTGAGAAGCATCAGCCTGGTCCTATCAGAAAACATAAAGAAATGTTACGTAACTCAAGTGACAAGATGTCTGTGATGTCAGTACAAACACTCATCTCAACTACAGCCAGGCTCATAATCACAGTTACTATGACTTTCCACCGCCGTCAGAGTGACAAAACTATTAGGAAGTGGTATGATAATTTTTTAACGGTATGATATTTAAACCACAGCTTCTGGATGTTCGGAACAATAAAAAACCAATAGTTTGAATAAGCAAGAAGGTCATACGTACAGCGTAAAGTTATGAGGTACAAATTTCCTTTCTAAACCAAAAAGCGATTAGCTGTTATTCGAATATAGGCAATACTCAAGTGGCCTTGTATTTAATTTAGTTATACATACCTTCAGACTTTATGAAGGTCAAGGTAAAGATGGAAATAGCGAGAACAAAAATGCTGACAGTTTGTAGTAAGACAGCACTGAACTCTGTACAGGCAGTCAGTAAAAGATAGACAACAGCAGAGATAATCTGTGTAATTCCTTGGACGGATAGAGCATTGGCTATCTGTAAAAAAGAATATACGTATATGCGTAATATCTCAGCATAATACATTTAATTATATTATATAGTCCTATGATATTGTATTACATCATAATATACTTACTATAATATAATATATCTTTTCATATCCTATTATAACACATTGTTTTTTGGTATTTTGTCATATAGTGTATTTTAATATGTTATATCATATTACAATATTTATTACAAACTATTCTTTGATATACTATATTATATGCTAAGATGTTATATGAAATTATATTTTATTGTATTATCCTACAACATATTATACTTCATGGTATAAATAAGTTATATATTGTACTATATTGTATTATTTTGTATCGTATTGTATTAAATAATGTGTTTATTAACTTATATTATCTTATACTGCACAATGATATGTTATACTCAATTGTATTATGCTATATTATAATATATTATAACCTTACTCTGTTATATTGTATTACATCATAATATTTGATGGTAGATGATTAAATTGTAATTATATAAACTAATATTATATTATCTTATACTGGTAATATTTTATTGTACATTTTTGTACTATAACACATCATATAATATTATTTTGTATTATACTATGTTATATTGTAGGTCTATTATATTATAGTAGATTACATTACATCATTCTGTTTTACAACATGTTTTATTTTATATTGTATTCTATTTTATTACTTTATATTATACTATAATATACTATACTTCATAATATATTGTAATCTATTATATTATACTATGTTTTTGCTATATTATACTACAAAGTAGTGAATTATACTACATGTAGATTGCTCCATGTAGAGAGAGAGTCATTATATCATTCGTTTATACTTTCAACATAGCCTTTAATGTACGTAAACCCCCCTCCCACTCACGACCTCTGTGACCTATTACTGGCAAGAATTAGCCATAAATGAGCTTGTAGCCTATGAGCCATAGCTCATACACTCCCATGTTTCATCAGGTATCCAAGCATCAAAGTTATTTATAGGTAATTTGCTGCTTTATTTATAATTCCACGAGCGGCATAAAACTTAATGCAGCTTTTAATTTTTAAATTTTATTCGAAAACAAAACTCTCTTAGAATGAATAACTACTTCAGAGGTAAAAAACAATGAAAAACGAATTTACATACCGTAGTTTGATAATAGCTAATATATTTGATTTATGGTTGGAGGCATTTTGTGCGCTATATCAATAGGCAAATATGTAAGCGTGTATTATTTACTAGTGCATCCTGTACCAACCAGGATGTCTAGAGAGTTTTACTCTGTTTTTCTTCATATCTGATCAAAAACTCCTTCGAATGTGTTCCAGAGTAACACCAGTGTTTTTGCCAGTTGAACATCAAAACCTGGTCAGATACTAGCCTAAGTCAGATACTAGCCTGAGTCAAATACTAACATGAGTCATATACTAACTTGAGTCAAATACTAGCCTGAGTCAAACACTAACCTGAGTCAGATACTAACCTGAGTCAGATACTAACCTGAGTCAGATACTAACCTGAGTCAGATACTAACCTGAGTCAGATACTAACCTGAGTCAGGTACTAACCTGAGTCATATACTAACCTGAGTCAGATACTAACCTGAGTCATATACTAGCCTGAGTCAGATACTAACCTGAGTCAGATACTAGCCTGAGTCAGATACTAACCTGAGTCAGATACTAACCTGAGTCAGATACTAGCCTGAGTCAGATACTAGCCTAAGTCAGATACTAACCTGAGTCATATACTAGCCTGAGTCAGATACTAACCTAAGTCAGATACTAACCTGAGTCAGATACTAACCTGAGTCAGATACTAACCTGAGTCACATACTAGCCTGAGTCAGATACTAGCCTGAGTCAGATACTAGCCTGAGTCAGATAGTAACCTGAGTCAGATACTAGCCTGAGTCAGATACCAACCTGAGTCAGATAGTAACCTGAGTCAGATACTAGCCTGAGTCAGATACTAACCTGAGTCAGATACTAGCCTGAGTCAGATACTAGCCTGAGTCAGATAGTAACCTGAGTCAGATACTAACGTGAGTCAAATAGTAACCAGTTGATGAAACTGAAGAAAATAAATATGAATAAGCTGGTATAGAGTTGTTCCTGATCACTCCTTCTGATTGATTTCCTGAGGTAACATTTTGGTTTTTTCATGCGAAATGTCATATATTTTTATTCTTACAATTTTTTATTGAATTATTTTTCCTTAATGCTTAATCAAAAGAACTAAGTAAATTTCTAATAATGAAAAAAGGTGAAAAAAATGACTATTACAATTGAACTAAAGTCTACCATTGCAACCACCAATAGATATATCAGTACTCTATCATAAGGTAGAGCTAGTTTTATCACTTGAACGCAGTCTAACAAACTATGTGGTATATTATAACTATTATTAACATCTACCTGGTCATTAGTCAGCCCAAGTGTCCTTTCTGCATAGTCTCCCAGTACTGTGAAGCAAGAGTCAACACCGCCAGAGTACAAGCCAGAGACCACTAGCAGGGCTATTGACTGTAATAGTCAGGCAGATCTGATGAGAGATCATTGAGCAGAAAAAGCTGTTGATTGTGATATGAAAAATGGAACAACTGTTGAATGACCTACCTCAGGTCTTCTCAAAGTCTGTAACATGGTACCATCCTTCGCTTCCTCCGAGTTTTCATCTAAATCTGATAGCTCTTCCTCCGAGAATTTAGTCTTATCTTTGGAGCCAACATCCTCCTGTCATTATGAGGAACAATTACAAATGGCCGCAGTGTAAGCTGGCATCAAGAACTTCAATTCCTTACTCAGAAGCAACTTCCTGTGAATGCGTTCACTGTATTTATCATGACATGCATTGCAATTTCTCCGAAAATAAACACTTACTCCAGTAAGGCTTCTCTGAGACAGACGAATGTCCATGTTGGTTCTATTAACAAGCTCGTATGAATCGGGGATGTAAATGCTGGATGATGCTCTTTTTGGGAAGAGCTGGAGCTTCTTGTCTTCCCTTTGTTGGTCTACTCGAAGAAAGTCCTTATGTCTTTTGACATATGTAAGACCACAGGCTATGTTGACAGTTAGCATACACCCTACAAGAGCATAGACTTGTCTCACAGATAATTACAGTCTTGTATGAAACTATTAGCAAAAGCAGATAGCATAATGGAGAAACGTCTAAACACCGGAGATGTACGCAATATTACTATGAATATGACACCTAATACATTAAAGGACCAGCAATAAAGACAGTCATCATATACTCATCCGGAGCCTTCCTCTCTCTTCTCTTTCCTCTCTCTCCCCTCTCTCTTCCTTCTCTCTCTTACTTCTCTCTCTTACTTCTCTCTCTTCCCTCTCTCTTTCCTCTCACTTCTCTCTCTCTTCCATCTCTCTTCCATCCCTCTCCCCTCTCTCTCCCTTCTCTTTTCCTTCTGTCTCTTTCTTCTCTCTTTCACCTCTCTTTTTCTTCTCTCTTCCCTTTCTCTTCCCTCTCTCTTTCCTCTCACTTCTCTCTCTCTCTTCCATCTCTCTTCCATCCCTCTCCCCTCTCTCTCCCCTCTCTTTTCCTTCTGTCTCTTTCTTCTCTCTTTTACCTCTCTCTTTCTTCTCTCTTCCCTTTCTCTTTTCTCTCTCTTTCCTCTCACTTCCCTCTCTCTTTCATCTCTCTTCCATCTCTCTTCCATCTCTCTTTTCTCTCACTTCCCTCTCTCTTACCTCTCTCTTCCATCTCTCTTCCATCTCTCTTTCCTCTAACTTCCCTCTCTCTTCCCTCTCTCTTCCATCTCTCTGCCATTCCTCTTTCCTCTCACTTCCATCTCTCTTCCTTCTGCCCGTGGAACTTCTATCTTCTCTCTACCTACGGAACCTCCTCCTCCATCATCAGCTGATTTTCTTCTACTTAACTATCTCAACTGCCGAGCCTCTATATCTAAGGACTGCCATGGCTTTCATTTGACTGTCAAACTCCTAGCACTACAGGACCGAGCAAGCAATCATGGACAACCGTTCGAATAAGGGTGTAACTTTAATTGGTTGTTTTAATTTTTTGTCATTAATATTATTGGATAGAATTCTGTTTGTTGTGTATTTAATTGTTGAACTTGTAGAATAAAAAAGTAACCTTTACTGGGAAATATTAGTACTGGATATAATAGCTTTAAGGTCCGGCCACACGTAACGAATTATTCGTTCAATCTGACCGAATCCACGAATTTCACAGAATTAACAGATCTATTCTGCCGAATATGATAGATTCGTCTGAGCTGTGCATGCACACCGAATTCGTTACCGAAACGCGTTTAATTGGCTAACCAATTTTTTTAGCGAGCACGATTCTATTAGCTTTGACAAGTGATATAGTCCAAGACACGTACGACGACCCACAATAAAAGTTTTACCGCGATATGACTTGATACATACGATGCAACTGCCTATATGCGCTATTGTTGGTTCTCTCTCGTTGGTTCACCATGACAGGAACTTCTCATCGTGTATCTAGAATTTTTTTTTAGATATTTTAGAAGTTATGAATTATTTCTTTTTCAATAATAATAATTTCTTTTTATGCAGCAAAAGCTCCGTCGCAAAAACAGTCGCTATCTCTAGCGCATATAGGCAGTTGCATCGTATGTATCAAGTCATATCGCGGTGATACTTTTATTGTGTGTCGTCGTACGTGTCTTGGACTATATCACTTGTCAAAGCTAATAGAATCGTGCTCGCTAAAAAAATTGGTTAGCCAATTAAACGCGTTTTGGTAACGAATTCGGTGTGCATGCACAGCTCAGACGAATCTATGATATTCGGCAGAATAGATCTGTGAATTCTGTGAAATTCGTGGATTCGGTCAGATTGAACGAATAATTCGTTACGTGTGGCCGGACCTTAACACCTTCATTAGTGCGTGAACCAGTTATAATCAAACCAGTTCACACAAGCTAAGCAAAAATGCACAAACTAAATATACTCAAAATAGAATAAAATGACAAAACAATTTCAACACTGATGTTGTGTGTGGATTCAGAAAAGTTATGCATAACATAATTTCTTCCTAACCACTTATGACAACACAAACTAATTCTATATTTCTAATTTTGTAGCAGGAAACCAAATAATCATACATCGCCTTCAAAGTCTTTCATTTCCTTTGGAATAAAAAATTTGTGAAAACATGTATCCCTTTGCTGTAAACTACAGCATACCATTCATTACATTAGTTAAAATAATCATGTTTGAATCTCTGGGGGTCATTAACTAGCACAGATGGCAGTTATGCTAAACGTAGTGATTATTAAGCCATCTGCAACCACAGCAATTGTTTTAGTATAGGCAAGCTTACCTTTACTGGTTAACCAGGTAAGTTACTCAAATTCATTGGGTAACTACATCTATATTATCACCAGTGCCACGCCGGGCATTCAGCTAGTCTATTATGTATACAACTTCCATGACATTCTACTTCATCGTGATAAGTTGTCAGATGTGTCGAAAAACAAGAACAGGTAACTGCACAATTATTCATAAATACTTGAAGCCAATTGATTGGTGCAGGTGTTATAGTATTGGTCTACCAGTCTGAATGTCACAAGTTGGGTATCGTCGAAAGCTATCTTTTATCCTAACTTTGAGCCCTGAACACACGTAGACGATGAACAGCTATTACCACTCTTTTTATAGTAAAAATATATTTTGTTTTGCTTTATTGTACACGTGTAAAATATTTGTTATTAGTTTTATTTTGTGGAATAGACTTTGCTGTTTAGAAAACTAAGCAAATCAGTGTAGCTGAACATGGAAGATGTGGGCTCCCAATCAACTTATTGCAAAATTACCGCAATCTTTGTCTATGAAACCAGTTAACTTTGTCAGAAAAAGGAGAAAAGTTGTCAGTCCGATTTGATAATACTGCAGTTACAGTACAGCTTACAAATTAAAATAATAAGTTTAGTTTTTCTTTTTACAAAGAAAGGAGTTTGGAAAGATCTTGGATCAGATTAGGTAATTTACATGTATGTTACTGTTCTTATAACGTAAACATTCCTGGAACAGATTATTTACGTTGTAAGAGCACCTACTGTGTGTATATAGATATATATTATGTTTTTAGTTGACATGTTGGTCTTTTTATCTGCAATTGCACTCATTTGCACTTAATTGCACTTATCTCAATTACACTATTGAGAATGAGACTACGCAATCAATTATATGATTACACACTTGTGCATAAACCAGGTAAAGCTCTAGTTCTTGCAGACACACTATCGCGTGCCTTTTTGGCAGATTTATGTGAAGATGCAGAAGCTCTAAGCTCACTAAATACAGAACAAATCCATTCAGTCACTAGCGGTGTCCTTAGAAACCCGACCTTCAAAGACCGGCTCCTTAGCACAGTGCAATCAGACAGCACTCTACAAATCCTTAGCAGCTACATACGAAATGGCTGGCCAGCTAAGAGGAGAATGTGCATTGAACCACTGAAACCATTTTGGGCAGCGAGATATGATTTGACGACACACGATGGTCTGATACGCGGTCTCATTTGCGGACTCATTTTGCGGTCTCATTTGCGGTCTCATTTTCGCGGTCTCATTCTGATACGGTCTCATTTGCGCTCAATTGCACTTATCTCAATTACACTATTGAGAATGAGACTACGCAATCAATTATATGATTACACACTTGTGCATAAACCAGGTAAAGCTCTAGTTCTTGCAGACACACTATCGCGTGCCTTTTTGGCAGATTTATGTGAAGATGCAGAAGCTCTAAGCTCACTAGATACAGAACAAATCCATTCAGTCACTAGCGGTGTCCTTAAAAACCCAACCTTCAAAGACCGGCTCCTTAGCACAGTGCAATCAGACAGCACTCTACAAATCCTTAGCAGCTACATACGAAATGGCTGGCCAGCTAAGAGGAGAATGTGCATTGAACCACTGAAACCATTTTGGGCAGCGAGATATGATTTGACGACACACGATGGTCTGATACTTAAAAACAGTCAAATAGTTATCCCAGTGTCTATGCGCAAGCAGGTAATAGATATCATTCACATAGGACATTTAGGGGTTAGTAAGTGCATAGAGAAAGCCAAAAATTCCGTGTACTGGCCAGGTTATCAGGGGCAGATACAGGATGTGGTGTTGAGTTGTGCAACATGCCAGGAGAATGTGAGGGCAAATGCACAATGTGCTTACGAACCATATGACACACCGCAGTATCCAATGCAATCAGTAAGCATAGATGTTTTTCACTTAGCTGGCAAGGAGTATCTAGTCACGGTAGACAGATATTCCAAATGGCCTACCTGCTGTGAGCTGAAGAATGCAAACTCAAGTAGCATTGTCGAGATACTGCGTAGGCAGTTCCTTGACTTTGGTAGACCTGAGATCCTAGTTTCTGATAATGCTTCGTATTTTACATCATTTGAATTTGAACAGTTTCTAAAAGAACTTGAGATACAGCACATCACATCTAGCCCGTACTATTCTCGTTCTAACGGCCTTGCTGAAAGGATGAATCAAACTATCAAAAGCAGCCTGAAAAAGGCCCATGAGTCAAATCAAACATTGTTTGATGTCTTAGCCTCCCTTCGATCTACACCACTGGGGGGTAAATTACCATCACCTTCAGTTCTATTACAGTCAAGAAATCTAAGAAACAATCTTCAGTTCATGCCTCAACAGCTCAAACTTCAAAAAGTAGACATTAACCTGATTGAGAAAGCTTTCAGAGAGCGCCAGTCGCAAGATATGTTCAACACAAGCCCAGCTAGGCGACCTATTGAGATGTGTGTGGGCATGAGAGTTTGGTGCCAACTAGGCCATCGGCGTTGGGTAGATGGTGTGATCATCCGGAGAGCAGAGACACCCAGGAGTTTTTATGTGAATATCGGCAAGGGTAGAGTTTTTAGAAGGAACATAAAATTCTTGAGGCCATACAAGGAAGCCCCAACAACCCTGCAATCTTTGCAATTAGAGAATATAACCATGCGTAATTTTATGGCAGTGGAACATAGACCGGCACAAGGTGTAGACCACAATGACACAAGGTCAGAGGCCACACAGCCTTTAACCTCATCAGATACCTCACAGTCTTCACACACCACCCACCAGCCTAGTAGTAATTATCAGTCACTTCCATCTGCGCAAACGCACACAACTAGGTCAGGGCGCATATCCAAACCACCAGTGAGGTACCCCCAGCCAGAAAACTAATTTTAAAAATTGAGCATGTAACATTAACCTCGCTTAGTAAGCTACATCCACCGACATACATTTTAGTTAACTCAGCTCCAAACTCTATTATAAACATTTTCTTTCAGTTGCAGAGCATGTTTGCATGGGAGGCACCCCAAACCACTGAACACATCTGGGTAAGCTTTAGCAAGGTCATCGCTGACTGTATTTGAGACATTGACCAAACCCAATTCCATTGCACTTGGTAATCCTAACAAGGTCTTCTGACCTGCACTTGATGACACTATTACAAAATCTAGTGGTACAAAACGAGCGCTAACATCCACCAACAATGTTACTTTACCTAGTACATCTAGTTCATGGTTGCTAAATGAAACTAATGACTTGCCATACTTTTGTAGAGGTGTATGCACCGATAAAGAGTCAAATATCCCTTTAGGCATGACATTGCATGAAGCTCCCGTGTCAACTTTGAGATGTAGCGGCTTTTCATTGCACCTTGTGGTGATGCACCATTCTCTTCGGCTCTTGTCGTTGTTCACAGTAAAAGTTATGTCATTCTGTTGTCCACTGGTCTCTACTAGCTCATATGCAGCTTTGGCAGCAGACTTACGCTGTGGTGCCATACAAGCTATGCTGAAATGATTCATCTTGTGGCAATTTCGGCACTCTTTGCCGTATGCAGGGCATGCTCCTTTAGGGTGACTCGACTTACAGTATTTACAGTTATTTACTCTGGCGCCGTTCTTATTCTTGTGAGCTAGATGGTTCGGTTGTTGTACTGTATTAATATTAGCATTCTCTTTGTCGATTTTCATATCTGTAAGATAATGTTTGGTGGCTTCCGCCCGACGACACAGCTGTATAATTTTGTTCAAATCCGGATTGCCATCTAAATTGAATATGTCCTCTCTGACTTCTGGTGAGTTAATGCCACATACAATTCTGTCTATCAGAGCACTATTTTGTTCATCAGCATGTATATTGCAAGTAGACAAGAGTCCGCGTAGTGCAGTTAAAAAATTGTCGAATGATTCACCTGGAAGCTGTGTTCTGTTATGAAACTTGTACCGTTCATAGATAATTTTCACTTGTGGTGTAAAGTGCCGGGTGAATGCCTCCTTAACCTTTTCAATATCCTTGCGGTCTTCTTCAGGAAGATTGAAAGTTCGGAATATCTCCTGACCCTGTGGTCCAAGTAGGGTTAACAGTATGGCTACTTGGATTTCTCCCCCTTTTGTTGACTTCTCTGTTGCTAGCATATAAAAGTTAAATTGTTCAAGCCATTCGTGCCAGCTTCTGCTAGTCTCACTGGGGTTGCCAGCATTAGATATAAAGCAACCTGGAGCTCGCAAACCACCCTCTGCCATTACTATCCAGAAGCGATAATCCACACTATATACTATAGACGTCCTGACACCATATTATAATGTGGAGTTTCCTCAAGGTGGTTTTATTGTATGAATGTTGACAAGGATAATTCAAGACGACTGCTTAGCTAGGCTGCTTGATCGGTACTGATGAGTCATAAAGATAACATCAGCTAGACCACCCATAACATTGCTTCAAGGTCACACATACTTAGTACACATATAACAACATGTATGTTACTGTTCTTATAACGTAAACATTCCTGGAACAGATTATTTACGTTGTAAGAGCACCTACTGTGTGTATATAGATATATATTATGTTTTTAGTTGACATGTTGGTCTTTTTATCTGCAATTGCAAACAAAAAGACTGCAAATGCAGACAAAGCGACAATAACACCAGAGAAACATCAAACATCCCCAAAAAACATAATATACCAAGCTGAAGTAACAAATAAAACTGATATAAAAACAGAATCATACATTGGATTATGTACAACAGAATGCAAATCCAAATACAATAACCCCACAGCTTCATTCAATTAGAACAGTAAACAAAATTAGACAAAACCTAATAAATACATATGGAATTTGAAAGACAACAACCAAAACATTGCTGCAAGTTATGTCTACTAAAAATGTTATATAATATTCAAACCAGAACTAACAACACTAAACAGAAAGGATGAATTAATATCAACACGCAGGCATGCCAAGAGTTATCATTTCGAAATTTTATAAGCACTGCCTCTACACTGCGCCATCTTATCAAAACCATCAGTGACAACCTAACCAGTGCCAAACACAAAGCAACATTGTAGCTGCCGCAAAAAGACTAGTTAAAAATTGTCTAGTAATATACATTTACTATATATATATATATATATATATATATATATATATATATATATATATATATATATATATATATATATATATATGTTTCCTTAACAACAACAAAAATATATATATATCTTGCTTATATATATATAAATCTTAATTTATATATTTCAATTCGAAACCTCCGAGTTCAAATTCAATGCACCTGTTTAGCGTGCTTGTCTGCCAGTCTGCAGACAGGCACGCTAAATCGAATTGCTAGACTACGTATCCGATTGGTCATAGTGATAAATAATTGTGAACATACTTATTACATCAGGTAAAACACACATTATGACGTTGTGTGATGCTTAATGTCACACAAGCTGGCTTCATGGCTCACGGCTCAAAGCTCTTATTATAATAAGTTTAATAATATTTATAAGCAAGCTTAAGTTACTAGCTTAAGTTACTCAAACTAACCAAGTTGCTAATTTTTCCATTTGCTAATTAGTCAGCTTAGCCAATGGCAACTGCATTATCTGCCAAGGTTTATTAGCTGTTTTTATTACTCACGTAACACCGGACGTTAGCTAGTAGTACGTATAATATAATATATAATTACAATTATATACCAAATCAGGAACAATATGTCAAGGTTTGAGTTTTACAAATTTGCTAGGAAAATGTTGTCTGGGCCACTTCTAACCAGTTAGGTTGGGCCCTGATCTAAACAGCTAAGCTGTTTGAGGTTTATCACAACCATGCTGTAAATTTGGTGTTATTGTTAGTCTAGCTGCCATCTCTAGTAGGGGCTGCTATGTAGTTACCAAGGCGACGCACAATAGCCTCACTCCACCATCTTAATTACTGAAACTGTTGAAAGGGTATTGACTGTCACACCGCTGCTAAAATGAAACGCAAAGGGTGCACCCTGTCTAAGATGGCGATGGAAATGCAAGTTGATAAACTCACCTATAGTAACGAGAGCCAGTTGCCAGGTCAGAGCAGTCATCAAATATCTCCAGAGTTGAGGGGCCACTATTGTAGCTAAGAACAACGACAAGCAGGTGGCACCAAATGGCCCGATCTGTTTGCCTGGAAAATGCTCTTTTATTATGTTGGTAGTGGCTACGTGTACCATCCCACTTCCAGAACCTTCAATATCGGTACATTTTATAAACTGGGTAAATATGAATCGTTTAATGCCGAGGAAACATGCTGCCAGATTTACCTGAGACAATTCCGGTCAGCAACAGCGCTTGCCATGAGGAAGAAGTGACAGCCGTTAGAGCTATCCCTCCTGAGAGAAAAGTGCCTCCTAACAGCTGCAGCCACTTGCTACCCAATTTCTTGTGTAGGTAGAATGAGGGCAAGCCTGAAACACGGCTGAATATAAAGTTCTACTGCTGAAAATGACCTGTTTGTTACTTATGTTCCTAGTAAATGTTCTCTGGTGAATAAATAGTGAGTCAAACGATGGTGTAATAATATTCCTATGATATGCTAAGACAAACATTGAGAGAATATTTTGAGCTAAAACATTAAAAACACACGCAACTGGATAGTCCAGGTGCTTTGCAATCTTTACGCATTTGGTAAATATTCATCCAACTTTTTCAAATTGTTTTATAGATTAATAGGCTGTGATGATTAGATGCTACCAAAGTGACATGACAAGCATTATTGAATTAACAGTGGACAAGTGAAAACAAATTTCTGTCAACAGCCTTATGAAAACTTAGCTTGCTAAGTTTTCTAATACATGCCACTATGTCAATAGCTACACATTTCTACACATGTGTCACTATGTCACTAGCTACTACTGTCATGCTAATATTTCTACACATGTGTCACTATGTCACTAGCTACTACTGTCATGCTAATATTTCTACACATGTGTCACTATGTCACTAGCTACTGCGGTCATGCTAATATTTCTACACACGTGTCACTATGTCACTAGCTACTACTGTCATGCTAATATTTCTACACATGTGTCACTATGTCACTAGCTACTGCTGTCATGCTAATATTTCTACACATGTCACTATGTCACTAGCTACTACTGTCCTGCTAATATTTCTACAGATGTGTCACTATGTCACTAGCTACTGCTGTCATGCTAATATTTCTATACATGTGTCACTATGTCACTAGCTACTGCTGTCATGCTAATATTTCTACAAATGTGTCAATATGTCACTAGCTACTGCTGTTATGCTAATATTTCTACACATGTGTCAATATGTCACTAGCTACTGCTGTCATGACAATATTCCTACACAAGTGTCACTATGTCACTAGCTACTACTCTCATGCTAATATTTCTACAGATGTGTCACTATGTCACTAGCTACTGCTGTCATGACAATATTTCTACACATGTGTCAATATGTCACTAGCTACTGCTGTCATGCTAATATTTCCACACATGTGTCACTAGCTACTGCTGTCATGCTAATATTTCTACACATGTGTCACTATGTCACTAGTTACTGCTGTCATGCTAATATTTCTATACATGTGTCACTATGTCACTAGCTACTACTCTCATGCTAATATTTTTACACATGTGTCAATATTTCACTAGCTACTGCTGTCATGCCAATATTTCTACACATGTGTCAATATGTCACTAGCTACTGCTGTCATGCTAATATTTCTACACATGTGTCACTATGTCACTAGCTACTGCTGTCATGCTAATATTTCTACACATGTGTCACTATGTCACTAGCTACTGCTGTCATACTAATATTTCTACACATGTGTCAATATGTCACTATGTCACTATGTACATATGGCTGGTACATGGAAGTATGTGTTGTAACATATAGTATATATGGCTGGTGCATAGGAAGCATGTGTTGTAGCATATAGTACATATGGCTGGTACATAAGAAGTATGTGTTGTAGCATATAGTATATATGGCTGGTGCATAGGAGGTATGTGTTGTAGCATATAGTATATATGGCTGGTGCATAGGAAGCATGTGTTGTAGCATATAGTACACATGGCTGGTACACATGAAGTATGTGCTGTAGCATATAATACATATGGCTGGTATATAGGAAATATGTGTTGTAGCATATAGTGCACGTAATTGGAAGATAAAAATTTCAAGACAATATTAATCAGCGTACATGATATCTTGTGCATGCTTGTCTGAATCGGGCCAACCATACTGCTGACAATCCTCTCATTGTATATCTGAATGTAGTAGACAGTCCCGATAGAGGAGCTGCCAGTGATGTAGCCGTAGGAGGCAAAGGTGCTGACGCTAGTTGCCAACAGAATCACCCACTTATACCATATCGGCTCTGCCATCGTCAGCTATGATGATTAGAATGTACAGCAATCACAAGATTCATGGTTGAACCAAAATAAAATGTAGTTTGTAGCCAATGTCACAAAATGCTGTCAAGTTCTGTATGTTCAGACAAGATAGTACTTATTTTATTTTGTGAAGTGATTGCAAGCACATACCAGTTTCTACGGGTACTGTCTAGCTATTACCTAGATTTATACACGTCACTCAGTGAGTTTAACTGATGTACTGACTTACCCCTATCTTTAGTACTCTTTTATACATGTCACTCAGTGAGTTTAACTGATGTACGGACTTACCCCTATTTTTAGTACTCCTTTATACATGTCACTCAGTGAGTTTAACTGATGTACTGACTTACCCTTATCTTTAGTATTCCTTTATACATGTCACTCAATAAGTTTAACTGGTGTACTGACTCACCTCTATTTTTAGTATCCCTTTATAGATGTCACTCAGTGAGTTTAACTGATGTACTGATTTACCCATATCTTTAGTACCCCTTTATAAATGTCACTCAGTGAGTTTAACTGATGTACTGACTTACCCTTATCTTTATTATTCCTTTATAGATGTCACTCAGTGAGTTTAACTGATGTACTGACTTACCCCTATCTTTAGTCCTCCTTTATACATGTCACTCAGTGAGTTTAACTGATGTACTGATTTACCCATATCTTTAGTACCCCTTTATAAATGTCACTCAGTGAGTTTAACTGATGTACTGACTTACCCTTATCTTTATTATTCCTTTATAGATGTCACTCAGTGAGTTTAACTGATGTACTGACTTACCCCTATCTTTAGTACTCCTTTATACATGTCACTCAGTGAGTTTAACTGATGTACTGACTTACCCCTATCTTTAGTACTCCTTTATACATGTCACTCAGTGAGTTTAACCGATGTACTGATTTTCCCATATCTTTAGTATCCCTTTATAGATGTCACTCAGTGAGTTTAACTGGTGTACTGATTTACCCGTATCTTTAGTACCCCTTTATAGATGTCACTCAGTGAGTTTAACTGATGTACTGACTTACTCTTATCTTTAGTACCCCTTTATACATGTCACTCAGTGAGTTTAACTGATGTATTGACTTACCCCTATCTTTAGTACTCCTTTATACATGTCACTCAGTGAGTTTAACTGATGTACTGACTTACCCCTATCTTTAGTACCCTTTTATATATGTCAGTCAGTGGCTGTTTATTCCAAGAAATGCTTTGTTAAATTTAAGGTGCACCCAAGCCTTTTCATCGTTTTTAAGTGGTAACAGGCGTGGTTGAAATCTGCACATTTTTGCAATGAGTTGGCTGAGCTTTAACAAGATAAGCTCTCATACACAGCTATAAATTTTTCAGATTGTGGTGGTCTGGTTAGGGTTCCTATGTGTTATATGTACTTTAGCTATGTTATACTATATTTTTATAACTATGCCAACAGACTGCATTTGCATAGATGCACATGTATGTAGATTTGAACAACAGATATACAGTATTGTATTTAATGCTATACTGCAACTGAGTGCGTTATTGTATATTACTAGATTTTATTAAAATTCCATATGCCAAAATTCATCTTCAAACAGAGAAATATAAAAAAGAGTGAGGTGGAGAGGGATAGAAAGTAGGGAAAAGGTGAGAGGTAGGAGGGAGGAAGATGAAGGAGGGAGAGAGGTCAGGAAGTGGAGGTAGAAAGATCCAATTATATGTGCTGTTTGGAATAGTAAAAAGGTTGAGACCAGTTATACTAGAATGTGGGCTACTTTTGGCAAAAGACTAAATACTTAAAAACAAACATTCAATTCTTCATAGCTTTAGCAAAACAGCTCTGAAAAAATATTTATAGCTGATATTTCGCAAGAAAAGCAAAAAACTGTGATAAACTAGGCAATAGATAAAAAATATAAATATTAACTCACTCTTTCCATGAATTACCTGTGTTAAAAGATGACCTCAATGCCTCACTTTAACCATAATCTTGTTATTTATCTTGTAACCAATATTCTATTTGTATTAGATGCCAGTTCAGCAAAAGTCACCTTGGTCAATGTCACTATAGCCGAAAAGTTCTGGTTTTTAAGTAAATAAACATTAAGTAGTTTTTCCCAAGGATTCAAATAATATTGGTAGCAGTATAGGCTGTGTTATACTATTGAGCTGTAGTTAAGGTTAAACCATCTCCAATAAATATGTCTTCTTAAATGGCTTCAGTTAATAGCTTTTTATTTGAGAGTATGCATTTTATATCAAGTCTTGTGTTAAAAATACTTAAACCATATCTTAAATCTGTCTGACTATTAATTACATTCCTACTTCCCCAAAAAACCACTGCACCTTATACCAGATACCAACACATTGCCAATTTACATTATACAACAGAGTTATACAAAAATAGCTTTCTATTTCGAAACACATAATTTAATTTACTATTTTCTGTTTTTGTCTAATGATCTAATTTGCATTGAATGACATGGGCCAGTGTAAATAAAGGTATTATTTATTTATACATGTGTGCTGCTCAACTCTGGTTTGACCTACTGCATATTGTGGTGTAGAGCAGATAACTCCTGAGTACAAAGAGCAAAAAACATTTTTGTTTCATCAATCTCAAAAGAGGGAAGATCAAAAGATCTCTTTCAGAATTTGGTTTACCTAAGGCTATTCCGACAGAGTTTACCTAAGGCTATTCTGACAGAGTTTCAGGCTATTTAAGAATATTCTAAGGCTCTCCCTCTCCCCAATGTAGTGATGCGTTCTAATACGCACTTACCTATAGCAGAGGTCTAAAATGTATTCTAATTAGGCTTTCCCTCTCCACAACGTAGTTATGCGTTCTAATACCCACTTATGGTACATTTTGAAATTTAGAAATATTTTTAAAATTCTGAAATAAGCAACTTACGTAAAGGAGATGGCTAAATTATTTTTGGGTTTCAAAAGCTGGCTGAATAGCTCAGTTGATTGAGCGTCAGCCTGAAAGGCTGAAAAACTAAACCAAATCACAAAAGTTTTACAAAGTTGAATACAAGGCATAAATAACAATGTTTTGTGGTGTCCCATCATTTACGCATGTTGCACTTCATAGCTCCGAAACTACTATTTTTAAAGCAGTAAACTTTATATTATCTGAAAGCCAAGGAAATACTGCATCAATTAATTTAAAGAATTTTATAATGGGGCAAAATGTGTATGTGTAGTTGGCATCAAATAACTCTAAATTTCCCATAATTATTTATGAACACGGCCATATATAGATAAAAAGTGGTGTATTTTACTAGGCTACAACCAGGCTTATACGTGTACGTCTCTTTAAGACTTAGATACAAAGGTAATGAGTATTTATGGTGCACAAACGAAGCATTCTTACTCTCCAGCTGCTTTCAAAAGTTGCTACACTTGTCATCATTTTACCGTAAAATACAGCAAATGTTTAAATATATTCTACAGTTGATCACCACTAAACATACAGCAAAATCAAACATCTGCAAAGGCTTAATATTGAAAGAACGCTATTTATAAATTTTATCATAAATTAAACCTTTGAAATGTAAATAAATAACAAACCGAGCTCAAATGTTTAAGTCCTGATGTTATCAGAGCAAAACCAAAATAAACGAAGACATATAAACATCAACAAACTTACAACTGGCTGTAATATGACAAGTAGATGCAGGTGTCAGGCAGTTTTAAATGGTTTGCATGATTAGGGTAAAACTGAAGTATATATTTATTTTTAAGAAATGCAATCCTTATTAGTTGTCATAGTTACGCACAAGATTTTTTGCTAAGTTAAGTGTACATTCCACAATTAGCATTGATATTTATTAGTAAACAACTGAGGAATTGTAGTCCTGCTTATTCACATAAGATTGCAGAGAAGAGATTCTGTAACGAAAGGCAAGGCACAGAGAGCATATAATTCATGAGTCAGTGTTGTGTCCATTTTACTGTAGTCACAGGTGGACAAACTACAGATCTATAATACAGGAGGGGTAAAATTTGCATTGGCAAGAGCTGCTGACGGCAGCGGATTAAATGTAACCAAATAGAAAAAAAGGAGTGAAGAATTTTGCCGCATGTAAGAATTCTTCAATACAAAAAATCAGGAAATCAAAAATGGTTTGAATACAGTTTCATTTGTAACACAGGCTGTGGATTAGTAGGTGGTGGAAATTGACTAACCCTTCAATAATCACACAATGGCAGAAATTATAGATGTATGCAAATGCCCGTGCGTACATGTGTGCAGGTGTGGCCATACACGCGTGTGCGTGCCTGTGTGCGTGCCTGTGCGCGTGCCTGTGTCTACATATACATGTATGTATAGCTGAAAGACATGTAGTGAGTAATGATCTTGGAGTTGTTTCCTCCTTTTAGGCAAGAGTAAGGCGTGCTCAGCTTTAGCATTTCCTGAAGGAATTTAGATGAATTTCAAGAATAACTCAGCGAAAATTGTAATGATAAACACACTCCGGGCTCTGCTTGGCTGGAGGAGACTTCTTAGCTTTAACTGGGATCATTCAGTTACACTTGAGTGTGTTCTTATGCAGAGTTGGACAACTTTATCTCAGTAAATTAATTGCCTTGAAGACTAAATGAACTTTAGAGATGGAGGTGTAGTCTGTCTCCGCAGATTGAACCAGTTGTCTCTGCTATCTGTAGATGTGATTGTCTATATACAGTATAAATTGATTGATAAGTACAAGCACATATTACATGTGAAATAACAACACTGCTCTAGCTAAAGCCTGATTCTCACCTCACCGTAAGGAATGGTGACGGTGCAACCGGTGGCTGTCAGCGGTTGCTGAAAACCAGCAGGCTGGTTGGTGGAAGTCGGTGACAATTTTTTTGCCGGCGACTGGCAAAAAATCTTTTGCCAGTCGCCAGCAAGTTGAACTTTTTTACAGTCCCAAGCGCAAGTTGCCGGATGTTGCCGGATGTTGCCAGTAGTGCAAACTTGGCACCAGCGGCCCGCGCACCCAGAATGCATTGTGCATACAAATTCCACAAGGAGTTTTGCTCAAAAGTTTAGCAATACACCAGTTACCGTTCTACCATACTACAAATTTTTTCATCCCTTCGACCCGGGCATAAAGGAATTTATACGACTTTGACCTAGGCACATACGTTATGTCTTAACTCCATGCGTAAAAGATGCTATAATATATTGTCTAGGAGCAAAAAAATCCTTCATTGCGTGATCACCACCGCTACCATAGGTGCTGAGAACATAGCCTCATTAGATATTGTTGATGATTGCAGGCACATTGCCGGCTGTTCATGGTGGGGTAAGAACCAGGCTTAAAACTGTTACATTATTAATATCTAAAACCCTGGACATATTTTTGTCTTGAACAAACCATTTAACAAATGACCTTGACTTTTTACTATATACAATTATAATATGAGCAACACTATTGTTTCGATTACAGGATGCTAAACTCTCTCTCTCTCGGTTCAAGAATTAGCGCGGAATTGAAGCAACTAATTTCTGTCAACTTTTAGTAGAAGTTTTTTGTCATCTTTTTGAATTGTGCTGAAATTGTGAGTTCACAAAATGAATATAATTTTCTTAGAGAAATCAAAGGTTCTTTAAATGGGACAATTGACTCGGGGCTATAACAGAGTTGATACTCAGATTAGCCGAATTCTCGGCATTGCAAGGGTAATAGAATAATTACCCAATTAATTTGACTTACTTGCCTGAAAAGCTAGATTTTTACCAAAATCTTTGCTAAAATAACACCCACATTTTTGTTACACCCACATGTAATGGTCAACAGTGCTAGTTATTAACCTCAAGAAGCGTTTTAAAAGTGGGTATGTTAACCAATGTAATGGCTATTTGCCCAGTGCCCAGTGTAGCTTAATGGTTAAGTTCACAGCCTCGAGATCCCGAGGTTCCTAGATCAAAACTAGTGCCGTGCAGATTTTTCTTTGCTAGATTTTAATTGCTATAACCGGACACAGGGTTTAACAAAAAGACAAACACTCAGATTTATATATAGAGATTTAGATTCTAACATAAACATACTTGGCCTACTAAAATATCTTCAGTCCCTAGGAGCTGTTTACAAGTATTTCTGACATGTTAAAGAATTTAAAGAATCTCAGACCACTTCACATGATCTGCAATGAAATAAACTTGTTACATTAGGCTATAGCCTGCCTATCACACAGGGAATACTTATTGAGTACTCACAAGCACCACTAGTAAGTTTATACTTGTAAAATCAAACTAAATCTATAGAATTTCTAATTATATATGTCTCAATCTGAACCCTGTCAGAGTGAAACACACAGCGACAGATGTAACGCTGGTTAACTGTTTTTTAAATAGCTGAAAAGTAAAACTCGTTCGTGGTTCGTGTGCAAGGCTACTACTTTAACTAGCTGTACAAGGCTACCACTGTAACTAGCTGTACAAGGCTACCACTGAAACTAGCTGTTCCATACTCATCAAAATCGAATGCCATTTCACTACTTTTGGAGTATCATTGAAGAGCTGTAGTCATTAGCTAAAATGGAAGCAGCATTCACTCGAAAAAAAGTAGCGCAGCTCAAACAGTTAAAATTGAGTCAAAACTGATACGATTTTGTTTTACAGCCATTTGTTTCGGCGATGAATATTGCACAAATTAAAAAACTTTCTTATTTTAGAATTATTTTAAGTCCAGAATGACGACTAAACACATTTAATCATAGTGAGGTGATCACTAATGTACACGGTCAGTCTACAATTGTTATCTCTTTTGCCAATAGTTGGTTACTCTCTAGGAGCGTCATAATCTATTGAATGATGATGAAATAGCTGAGGTGCATTCAAGTGTAGCCTTAGCTACCATACAAACCGGTATTGTTTGGATGGGTCGTAGATCGTTTGGAGGGCACAGTCATGAGCCTCGTTAAAATTGCTATTTGTATTTATGATCTAGATCAGGTATCCTTAGTTCAGTTGTTAAAAGTAAAGTTCAAAAACTAGGAAAGTCGAGCAACACCAATGGTGTGAATGTAACCTCTGGTGTGAATGTAACCTCTGGTGTGAATGTAACCTCTGGTGTGAATGTAACCACTGGTGTGAATGTAACCTCTGGTGTGAATGTAACCACTGGTGTGAATGTAACCACTGGTATGAATGTAACCACTGGTGTGAATGTAACCACTGGTGTGAATGTAACCTCTGGTGTAAATGTAACCACTGGTGTGAATGTGACCACCGGTGTGAATGTAACCACTGGTGTGAATGTAACCACTGGTGTGAATGTAACCTCTGGTGTAAATGTAACCTCTGGTGTGAATGTAACCACTGGTGTGAATGTAACCACTGGTGTGAATGTAACCACTGGTGTGAATGTAACCACTGGTATGAATGTAACCACTGGTGTGAATGTAACCACTGGTGTGAATGTAACCTCTGGTGTAAATGTAACCACTGGTGTGAATGTGACCACCGGTGTGAATGTAACCACTGGTGTGAATGTAACCACTGGTGTGAATGTAACCTCTGGTGTAAATGTAACCTCTGGTGTGAATGTAACCACTGGTGTGAATGTAACCACTGGTGTGAATGTAACCACTGGTGTGAATGTAACCACTGGTGTGAATGTAACCACTGGTGTGAATGTAACCTCTGGTGTAAATGTAACCACTGGTGTGAATGTGACCACCGGTGTGAATGTAACCACTGGTGTGAATGTAACCACTGGTGTGAATGTAACCTCTGGTGTAAATGTAACCTCTGGTGTGAATGTAACCACTGGTGTGAATGTAACCACTGGTGTGAATGTAACCACTGGTGTGAATGTAACCACTGGTATGAATGTAACCACTGGTGTGAATGTAACCACTGGTGTGAATGTAACCTCTGGTGTAAATGTAACCACTGGTGTGAATGTGACCACCGGTGTGAATGTAACCACTGGTGTGAATGTAACCACTGGTGTGAATGTAACCTCTGGTGTAAATGTAACCTCTGGTGTGAATGTAACCACTGGTGTGAATGTAACCACTGGTGTGAATGTAACCACTGGTGTGAATGTAACCACTGGTGTGAATGTAACCACTGGTGTGAATGTAACCTCTGGTGTAAATGTAACCACTGGTGTGAATGTGACCACCGGTGTGAATGTAACCACTGGTGTGAATGTAACCACTGGTGTGAATGTAACCTCTGGTGTAAATGTAACCTCTGGTGTGAATGTGACCACCGGTGTGAATGTAACCTCTGGTGTAAATGTAACCTCTGGTGTGAATGTAACCACTGGTGTGAATGTAACCACTGGTGTGAATGTAACCACTGGTGTGAATGTAACCACTGGTGTGAATGTAACCACTGGTGTGAATGTAACCTCTGGTGTGAATGTAACCACTGGTGTGAATGTAACCTCTGGTGTGAATGTAACCTCTGGTGTGAATGTAACCTCTGGTATGAATGTAACCTCTGGTGTGAATGTAACCACTGGTGTGAATGTAACCTCTGGTGTAAATGTAACCACTGGTGTGAATGTAACCACTGGTGTAAATGTAACCAGCGGTGCGAATGTAACCTCTGGTGTGAATGTAACCTCTGGTATGAATGTAACCACCGGTGTGAATGTAACCACTGGTGTGAATGTAACCTCTGGTGTAAATGTAACCTCTGGTGTGAATGTAACCACTGGTGTGAATGTAACCACTGGTGTGAATGTAACCACTGGTGTGAATGTAACCACTGGTGTGAATGTAACCACTGGTGTGAATGTAACCTCTGGTGTGAATGTAACCACTGGTGTGAATGTAACCTCTGGTGTGAATGTAACCTCTGGTGTGAATGTAACCTCTGGTATGAATGTAACCTCTGGTGTGAATGTAACCACTGGTGTGAATGTAACCTCTGGTGTAAATGTAACCACTGGTGTGAATGTAACCACTGGTGTAAATGTAACCAGCGGTGCGAATGTAACCTCTGGTGTGAATGTAACCTCTGGTATGAATGTAACCTCTGGTGTGAATGTAACCACTGGTGTGATTGTAACCTCTGGTGTGAATGTAACCACTGGTGTGAATGTAACCTCTGGTGTAAATGTAACCACTGGTGTGAATGTAACCACTGGTGTAAATGTAACCAGCGGTGCGAATGTAACCTCTGGTGTAAATGTAACCAGCGGTGCGAATGTAACCTCTGGTGTGAATGTAACCTCTGGTATGAATGTAACCTCTGGTGTGAATGTAACCACTGGTGTGAATGTAACCACTGGTGTGAATGTAACCACTGGTGTGAATGTAACCACTGGTGTGAATGTAACCTCTGGTGTGAATGTAACCACTGGTGTGAATGTAACCACTGGTGTGAATGTAACCACTGGTGTGAATGTAACCACTGGTGTGAATGTAACCACTGGTGTGAATGTAACCTCTGGTGTGAATGTAACCACTGGTGTGAATGTAACCTCTGGTGTGAATGTAACCTCTGGTGTGAATGTAACCTCTGGTATGAATGTAACCTCTGGTGTGAATGTAACCACTGGTGTGAATGTAACCTCTGGTGTAAATGTAACCACTGGTGTGAATGTAACCACTGGTGTAAATGTAACCAGCGGTGCGAATGTAACCTCTGGTGTGAATGTAACCTCTGGTATGAATGTAACCTCTGGTGTGAATGTAACCACTGGTGTGATTGTAACCTCTGGTGTGAATGTAACCACTGGTGTGAATGTAACCTCTGGTGTAAATGTAACCACTGGTGTGAATGTAACCACTGGTGTAAATGTAACCAGCGGTGCGAATGTAACCTCTGGTGTAAATGTAACCAGCGGTGCGAATGTAACCTCTGGTGTGAATGTAACCTCTGGTATGAATGTAACCTCTGGTGTGAATGTAACCACTGGTGTGATTGTAACCTCTGGTGTGAATGTAACCACTGGTGTGAATGTAACCACTGGTGTAAATGTAACCAGCGGTGCGAATGTAACCTCTGGTGTGAATGTAACCTCTGGTATGAATGTAACCTCTGGTGTGAATGTAACCACTGGTGTGATTGTAACCTCTGGTGTGAATGTAACCACTGGTGTGAATGTAACCTCTGGTGTGAATGTAACCACTGGTGTGAATGTAACCTCTGGTGTGAATGTAACCACCGGTGTGAATGTAACCACCGGTATGAATGTAACCACCGGTGTGAATGTAACCACCAGTGTGAATGTAACCTCTGGTGTGAATGTAACCAGCGGTGCGAATGTAACCTCTGGTGTGAATGTAACCAGCGGTGCGAATGTAACCACCGGTGTGAATGTAACCTCTGGTGTGAATGTAACCAGCGGTGCGAATGTAACCTCTGGTGTGAATGTAACCACTGGTGTGAATGTAACCACTGGTGTGAATGTAACCACTGGTGTGAATGTAACCTCTGGTGTGAATGTAACCACCGGTGTGAATGTAACCACCGGTGTGAATGTAACCTCTGGTGTGAATGTAACCAGCAGTGCGAATGTAACCTCTGGTGTGAATGTAACCACTGGTGTGAATGTAACCCATGGTGTGAATGTAACCTCTGGTGTGAATGTAACCACTGGTGTGAATGTAACCTCTGGTGTGAATGTAACCACCGGTGTGAATGTAACCACCGGTATGAATGTAACCACCGGTGTGAATGAAACCACCAGTGTGAATGTAACCTCTGGTGTGAATGTAACCAGCGGTGCGAATGTAACCTCTGGTGTGAATGTAACCACCGGTGTGAATGTAACCTCTGGTGTGAATGTAACCTCTGGTGTGAATGTAACCTCTGGTGTGAATGTAACCAGCGGTGCGAATGTAACCACCGGTGTGAATGTAACCTCTGGTGTGAATGTAACCAGCGGTGCGAATGTAACCTCTGGTGTGAATGTAACCACTGGTGTGAATGTAACCACTGGTGTGAATGTAACCTCTGGTGTGAATGTAACCACCGGTGTGAATGTAACCACCAGTGTGAATGTAACCTCTGGTGTGAATGTAACCACCGGTGTGAATGTAACCACCGGTGTGAATGTAACCACCGGTGTGAATGTAACCACTGGTGTGAATGTAACCTCTGGTGTGAATGTAACCACCGGTGTGAATGTAACCTCAGGTGTGAATGTAACCTCTGATGTGAATGTAACCTCTGGTGTGAATGTAACCAGCGGTGCGAATGTAACCACCGGTGTGAATGTAACCTCTGGTGTGAATGTAACCAGCGGTGCGAATGTAACCTCTGGTGTGAATGTAACCACTGGTGTGAATGTAACCCATGGTGTGAATGTAACCTCTGGTGTGAATGTAACCTCTGGTGTGAATGTAACCACTGGTGTGAATGTAACCACTGGTGTGAATGTAACCACTGGTGTGAATGTAACCTCTGGTGTGAATGCAACCTCTGGTGCGAATGTAACCAGCGGTGCGAAAAAAAGAAAAATATGTAAGTTTGTAAGTTCAGCATCTGCACACGTTCTCTTCTGATTCCTCCAGACTCCTAATAAGCGTGGAAACTAGAATGAAATAATCATTTTGTTAGTTTTTAATTGCATGCGTTTCCTGCTGTTGTATATTTCTATTCACGTGTAGTTATCAAAGTATTTAGTAATACGGTAACATAGCCAAAGGTGTTGATAATGTGTTGCTTTATTCACACCAGTGTAGCATTTACATATGATGTGCATGTAGTTATCTGTGTTGTCTACTGTTTCTAAAAATTTACCTCCGTGTCGGCCATCTCTTTGTGGTTTCCCTGAAACTGCTACTAATGTCAAGGTTACATTAGCAAGCATGACTAAATGTTTTGTCAATATTTAAGCCTTTCCAATGATTTATTTCTCTTTTAAAAGTTTGTCTTACGAATAAGAAATTGAGGTCCATGATCATGGACTATGATCATCCACTGAGGTCTTCGGCTAGAGACGATTATCTTATAATCAAGTTTATATAAAATGCATTTTATTAATAAATCCAGTTGTGCATTTTTTTATTAATTATCCTCATTCATTGATTGCCGACCAATCAAGCTGTCTGGCCGACACATTTATAAAGCATTTCAGCGATTGTTCCCAAATTAACAGCCTAATCTCAGAGTCGTTCTATAAGATACTGTTACATTTCTCAAAACCTAAATACATTGTAATTAAAATAAATATATATGATATAGTTTCATCTACAATCAAGGTCTGTGATACACTTGCACCTACAGTAGAGATCTATGATACACTTGCACCTACAGTAGAAGTCTATGATACACCTGCACCTACAGTAGAAGTCTATGATACGCTTGCACTTACAGCAGAGGTCTATGATACACTTGCACTTACAGTAGAGGTCTGTGATACACTTGCACTTACAGTAGAGGTCTATGATACACTTACACTTACAGTAGAGGTCTGTGATACACTTGCACCTACAGTAGAAGTCTATGATACGCTTGCACCTACAGTAGAGGTCTATTATACGCTTGCACTTACAGCAGAGGTCTATTATACACTTGCACTTACAGTAGAGGTCTATGATACACTTGCACCTACAGTAGAAGTCTATGATACGCTTGCACTTACAGTAGAGGTCTATGATACGCTTGCACTTACAGCAGAGGTCTATAATACACTTGCACTTACAGTAGAGGTCTATGATACACTTGCACCTACAGTAGAAGTCTGTGATACACTTGCACCTACAGTAGAAGTCTATGATACGCTTGCACTTACAGCAGAGGTCTATGATACACTTACACTTACAGTAGAGGTCTGTGATACACTTGCACCTACAGTAGAAGTCTATGATACGCTTGCACCTACAGTAGAGGTCTATGATACGCTTGCACTTACAGCAGAGGTCTATGATACACTTGCACTTACAGTAGAGGTCTGTGATACACTTGCACTTACAGTAGAGGTCTATGATACACTTACACTTACAGTAGAGGTCTGTGATACACTTGCACCTACAGTAGAAGTCTATGATACGCTTGCACCTACAGTAGAGGTCTATGATACGCTTGCACTTACAGCAGAGGTCTATTATACACTTGCACTTACAGTAGAGGTCTATGATACACTTGCACCTACAGTAGAAGTCTATGATACGCTTGCACCTACAGTAGAGGTCTATGATACGCTTGCACTTACAGCAGAGGTATATAATACACTTGCACTTACAGTAGAGGTCTGTGATACACTTGCACTTACAGTAGAGGTCTATGTTACACTTGCACTTACCATAAAGGTCTTACCATGACTTACCAGGAAACTTATTTTGAGATTCACCTTGAGAATAACTTTGATACTTACTTTTTGACTACCTTTGAGACTTACCTTGAGACTTACTTTGTGACTTACCTCGAAACTTACCTTGAAACTTATTTTGAGACTCACCTCTAAGTTGACTTTGAGATATACTTTGAGACTTACTTTGAGATTTATCACAAGACTTACCTTGAGACTTACTTTAATACTTACCTTGGAACTTACCGTGAGACTTACTTTAAAACTTATTTTGAGGCTTACTTTGATACTTATCTTGAGACTTATTTTGATACTTACATTAAACCTTTCTCTAAGATTTACTTTGAGACTCATCTCAAGATTTACCTTGCGATATATTTTGAGATTTACTTTGAAACTTGCCTTGAGACTGATCCCAATATTTGTTTTAAGACTTATCTTAATACTTACCTCAAAATATACCTTGAGACTTATCTTAAGATTTACCTTGAGACTTACGCCAATACTTACTTTGAGACATACCTTGAGACTTACCTTGAAAATTATTCTGAACTCCTTGAGATTTATCTTGAGGCTTGCTTTGATATATACCTTGAGACTTACCTTGAGACTTACTTTGATACTTACCTTGAAACTTACTTTGAGATGCACCTTGAGACTTACTTCCTGCCAGCTCAATCAAGATACAATTTGTAAAATGATGCTTAACAGTAACACTAGGGCAGCTGATTTCTTCACCTATCACCAAAAGTAGCAAAGCTTTTAACAGCGGCTTAGCTGGCTCTAACATGCATCAATTTTACATGGAAGATTTTATTTTAGTTAGATGTAGTCTGGGCTTGAGGCAGACAATTGGCATAGATTGTGAAACTTAGCAACCACAGTGCCGGAAATGGTCTTGGCATTTTCAGCTTCAACGCTAGTCTTTGGAGGTCTCACTGGAGGTGCTACTTTTATTGCAACAGTAGCCATCATTGTGATGTGTTTCAAAGGAAGTAAAAGTAAGTGTTACTGTATTTGCCTCGACTGTATGACTGTAAGACTATATGACTACAAGAGTAGAAGGCTATAAAAAGACAAGACTACAAAACTACAGGACTATGAGACCTGTAGCTATAAAGGAATAAGGGCATATGGGCGCAAGAGCATAAAGGTGCAAGGGCACAAAGGAGTAAGGGCGTATTATCTAGAGTAGGAATTGCCTCTACATTCTCTCTCCATTCGGTCAAACAAAGTATCAGACAAAGAAAGTCCGATATCTCATTTTTATGCTTGTACCAGCATCGAAAGTTACTAGATTCATACAGGAAAGCTTTGAATACACGAGCTTTTGCTGCAACAGTAAATCTTTTTATATAGACACTTACATGTAG